>NC_041391.1:295136668-295139851 GCF_002162155.2 Triticum dicoccoides | reverse complement strand
CCACCGGGCTGAGTGCTCGGTCCGCGCCCGCGCCTCCCGCTCCCGATCTGGAACGGCCAGGGGCCGAGTCCCGCTCGAGCGCCACCGCCTCGTCTCCTCCCCGACCTCCCTCGCGCGCCTCCCCGCCGGCGACCGGCGCCGCCGCCGGCCACCACGACCACCACGCTAGGCCCTCGTGCCTCTCCTTGTCCCGTTCATCTCCCTCTCCCCCTCACCCACGAGCTCTCTCTCTCTCTCTCACCTTCACAGGAGCTTCCATGGCCGCCCCGATCTCCACGCTCGTGTCGCCCCAAGCTGCCTCAACGCCGGGAATGGGTTGCCCCGTGCCCGATCTACCCATTCAGGGCCTTCCCGACGCTCGCCGGAGTCCCACGCCCCCTCCCCGTCGGCGTTGACTTCCGCCATGGCTGCTCTGTGCGAGGAATGGATCTTCCCCGACCTGCCAGTTTTTTTCGCGAGGTGAAAAACGGCTAAGTCCCCGAAGTATTTTAACATTTTCATGCCATGTTTATCACATTGTATCTCTGCATCTGTAGCTCCGTTTTGCGCGTATAATATGTCAAATTGTTTGTCTCAAAGAGTAAAGCATTTCATTCCATTGCATCATTTTCATTTGAGGTCATCTTGATGCCTGAATCATCGTCTCAAGAGTGCTTCATGATGTTTTCTGCTGTCTGTTATCAGAACGAGCTCTTTTGTCATTTTTGCCATGATTGATGTGTGCATCCTATGAGGTTGATGTCTACATGCGTTTTGATCTAGGATATGTCTTCTTTACAGAGGTGCTTACCATGTATTTTTGTAATCAATGTGGTGACTAGCACAAGCATGCAAACTAGGCATCGTGATGTTACTGATTTTAGTCCCTGTTCTGCTGTTATTTTGATGCCATATAAACTTGATGCTACAGAGAGATCCATGCATAATTTGAGATACTTTAGTAAGGGTGTTTTGAACATATGGTTATTGACTATCCATCCCTGCCCTTTGTTGCAATTATGGATTAGTCTAGCATGTCATTTGAGTGCTCTACTTTTGCTTCGAAATGTTTTCTGGCAGATTGTTTACATGTTATTCAATTTAGCCAAGGTTGCTATAGTTGATCCTTGCATGCTATGGACTTGTTCTTGACTTGGTTTGTTTCACAAACATGTCTTCTTGATGATGATATGCTTATCTTGTCATGCAATGACTTGTGGTGAGTGAATCGAGCTTGTTAAGTAGTGTACACGCTGTTGCTGTTTTGCTAGGCTGAATCTGTTATTTCGCTATGTTATATAAACATGTTGCTACTAGTCATTCTATGCATAATCTGGAGATGTTCTATAAACATGTTTTGATCTACATGTCATCCTATATCCATCCATGCCCCTGGTTGAATTTATAGGTTGCTGTAGCTTGTTCATATCTTGCTCCAAAGTTGCTTCATAATGTTGCTGTCAGCCTGTTAACATTAAGTTCAGTTGTTTCCATGTGTTTTCCTAGTGTTCCATGCACCCTATGACCTTGCTCTTGCCATGCTTAGCTTCACAAACATGTATTCTTACTGTTGGTTGCCTTGACATGCCATGTTTTGCTCTGTGGTGAGTGGTACAAGCTCATCTACATGCCTTCATAATTATGTTTCTGCCATGTTTGAATCTATAATATAACTTGCTATGTTTACGTGGGTGCCATCATATTTTCTGATCCTTTTTGGCTTATGGTCACTAAGGGACTTTTGATCTATGCTTTGAGTAGAATCATGCCATGCCTTTGTTTGCCATGATAAATTCCTGTAACATGTTGTTTGATAGCTCTAAACATTGCATCGTGATGTTATTTTCTGCAAAGTCTGGAATTGTTATAACTTGCAATCTTACCATGTGTGTTTGAGTATGTTCTAGTGATTTCTAGAGATAGCTCAGTGTTCATGTTTTGTTGTGCTTTACCTGTACTTAATGCCCATGCCTTTTGTTATTATGTTGAGGTGCTGTAGTATATTGTTTTGATGCTTGCTATATGCCTAATTGCTGTTTTGGACAGCTTGTCCTTTAAACTTGTATAGTGTGTGTGTTGAACCGTTGCTCCGTTTTGAGTGTGCTCTATATGAAACTTGCTTAGTTTTGCATGTAGTTTCATATTATCATGTTGCATCCTTGTTTTGAGGTGTTTGCTTGATGTTTGGGTGCATTTTGCATCAATGCCATGTTTAACTTGTTTTGCTCATATCTTCTAGGCCGTAGCTCCGAACTAAATGATCTTTATATGTAACTTGACTAGAATCTCGTGTAGATCATCCTTGTGCATCTTAACTTGCTGTTTAACAACTTGAACATAAGGTTTATTTAGATCTGGACCAATTTCGAAACTTGCATATGAGGACTTACTGGAATTGTTATATGTTGCTCCCGGCCTCATTTAAACTTGCCTTGATGTATTGCTCTTGTTTGCATCATCTCTTGCCATGAGTAGCTTCATGTAGTCTTGTCTTGCATCATGCTTGGTTGAGCATCATGTTTTGTTCATGTGTGGTGTGTTTACTATGTTGTGGGCTTCTTTTCGATAGTTCATGTTTCCGTTGCGATCGTGAGGATTCGTTCATCTACACTTGGTCCTTCTTCATGGCTTCATCTCCTTCATGGACTCGTTCTTCTTCCTAGCGGATTTCAGGCAAGATGACCGCTACCCTGGATCTCATTACTATCATTGCTATGCTAGTTGCTTCGTTCTATCGCTATGTTGCGCTACCTATTACCTGTTTATCAAGTCATCCCAAATTGCCATGAACCTCTAACCTTTGACACATTTCCTATGCAAACCGTTGTTTGGCTATGTTACCGCTTCGCTCAGCCCCTCTTATAGCGTTGCTAGTTGCAGGTGAAGTTGAAGATCTCTCCATGGTGGACAGGATTTTGGTTGGGATATCACAATATCTCTTATATTATTAATGCATCTATATACTTGGTAAAGGGTGGAAGGCTCGGCCTTTTGCCTGGTGTTTTGTTCCACTCTTGCCGCCCTAGTTTCCGTCATACTGGTGTTATGTTCCCGGATTTTGCGTTCCTTACGCGGTCGGGTGATTTATGGGACCCCCTTGACAGTTCGCTTTGAATAAAACTCCTCCAGCAAGGCCCAACCTTGGTTTTACCATTTGCCTCACCTAGCCCTTTTTCCCTTGAGAGTCGCGCTCTCGAGGGTCAT
>NC_041391.1:295131747-295136426 GCF_002162155.2 Triticum dicoccoides | reverse complement strand
CTCGGGGAAACTTGAGGGTAGGTTTTAGTTGTACGTAGTGTTCATCCGGTGTTGCCCTGAGAACGAGATATGTGCAGCTCCTATCGGGATTGTCGGCGCATCGGGCGGTCTTGTTGGTCCTGGGAGCCATCGCCTGCCCGTGAGAGATCTTTCGAGGTCTCTGCGTGGCGGCGATCCCTCTTTTTTTTTCGTAGCCTTGGTTGTCGCTCCCTTGTTACGGGTAGTTCTCGACCTAGAGCTCTGCTCACCGGCCATGGCAAGGACAGACGAAGAAGAAGCACTTACGAGGAGGAAAGGTAGAGTAATTTTCGATTAGGTAGTTCCCCTTTTTATAACCTAAGTACTAGCACTAGTACTAATACCTGCATAGTGGGAACACGTTCAAGTTTGGTACGTACTAGTAGGTGTGAGCAGGCTTCCGAATGGGATGGGAACAAGGTAAAGATTAATTGATGGTTTTAGTTTCGAGACCCGAAACAGCTCCCCGTGAGTTTAGTGGAACATAAATTTCAAGTAGACTACACTGCTCAAATGCGTAAATATTATGTTAATGTCAAAAATTGGCACAAAATACGAAGGAGACCAATGGAAGTACTACTAGCAACCCATGATTTAACTACTCGCATGCGCGCAGTGGAGTAGTAATGTCTTTCTCCCGCCCTCGCATCCACTCAATTTGCATGCGCTATATTAATTGACCATCAATGAAGTGAACGACTTTACACGCGTCAAATTATCACATGGGGTGGATCTTGGTACAAAATTGCATCCGCCCGTGTACCCGCGTGTGCGTGCAAGAGAATGAGTGCATGCGTGGCGTGCGTGCACATCTTCGCTTCGTGCATGTACTGACAGTATGGCTCAGGGAGGACGAGTACATTCTTCTGGAACCAGCAGCACGTCACTGTGATCAATCCACACAAGGAGGTCGTGACAACGCCTCCACATGTGCCACATGGCTTCATGAACTGTAAGAGAGACACTGTGTAGCGTGCCAATGGAATTCTAATTTACGTGTTTTGCACATACTCGAAGTACTAGTAAGGTACACGTGCATTGCACGCATCAGATTTTGCAACCAAATTATGAATAAATACCACACTATAGCATGTAAGCTCTGAGTCATATATGCCTGATGTAGACCTTCGTTTAATTCTTATAGTTCATCTCATTCAAAATCAATTAGTTTTTATAATAAAAAAAGCTAGGGCCTCTTGGATTCGTAGGATTTCCAAAAGGCGGGAATATGAAAAACATGGGATAGTGGAATATCATCTTGAATCCTATAGGATTGTAGGAGTGTTTGATTGTGCATAGAAAAAATGCAGAATTCTTTCAAAGAGGTTTGAGTGGATGGGATGTTTCCTATGAAATCTAGTGCAAATGAATCATATGGAAAAATTCATATGGTTTACAATCCTACGAATCAAACAACCAAGATAGGAAAAATTCCTAAGGATTAGAATCCTCCAAAATTCCTTTGAGAATCCTTTGAATCAAAGAAGCCCTTAATCTATTTTATGATTCATGGAATTGTGCGTTGTAAAGCATAAAGTGAAAAAAATAATGGCAATTCAACTAGAAAAAAAAAGTTTGGGCAGTTATGATACGGAAGATTCTAGAACAAAGGAGAACCATGTTGTTTTGAGGTTTGTGCATTATGCTTAAGTTCAACCATGGAGTCTGCTAGATTGTACATGTGGCAAAATCCGGTGGGGAGCTAGAAGATGGTGCGAGGGGCCGAGTGGAGGGAGACTATGAAGGAGTGCACAAGTGCGAGATCGATATTTAGAGAGAGGGGGCGAGAACGTGCGTTGTTGCGCGCAGTGGCGGAGCCATGAAAAATAAATGAGCTAGGGGGCCAAGCATTGCTAATCCTTTATGAGGAGGGCCAATTCATGAACTTAAACCATTTTTAGCAGCAATTGTCTAATGATTACATTCATATTAGCCTCGATATATAGTGATGTTAGGGGGGCAGGGCCCTTGCTGCCCCCTGTCTTCGCCATTGTGCGCGCGTCTGAGAGATGAAGCGAAAGGCATGGATGATGAGAGGGGACATTGGATATATAATTAATGTGGGTGTATTAGCTATATATGTAGGGGTTGTTTGGTTCTAGGCCTAAGAGTGCCACACTTTGCCATACAATGTTGCCAAACTTGCCTAAGGTTAGTTCTTCAAAATGAGAGCCACAAGTTAGCAAGCCTAAGGGAATCTTGCCACACTTTGTTGTGTGTATGTGATGTGGGACCATAGTGTGGCTTGCCTAAGATGTGGCTTGAACCAAACACACACCTAAGTTGGTCAAATTTGCCTAACCTTAGGTATGGCAAGCTTTGGCAAACTTAGTCTCAAACCAAACAACCCGTAATCCTATATAGAGAGGTATAGATTGATCGATGTGGACGTGGTAAAGAGGGTGAGACCTCACTGGATATATCGATTGATCGGTTTGTGTGGAAAACTATGAAAGACCTAGCTATATACACACAGATATAGAGGAACATCGATCGTTGCGCATGCATGCGTGGGAGATAAAGAATGCCCGATATGATGGAGAGGGGGATGTGTGTGGGTGTGTGCCTTCATGGGAGACCGACCTGAAGAAAAAGATTGCATGTGTGCGATGGATAATGCCGACTGGTAGTGTGTGTGCATGCATGCACGAGAGAAAGTTAGTGGTACAATTATAAAGAGAAGACGACTGCGTGGGTGTAAAAGACTAGGTGAGGTCATAATCAATGTAAAGTTGAATTCAAATATTTGAATAAGAGATCCTGATGTTTGAAACCCATGCATGCATGAATATAACAGAGATCTGTGCAGTGTGGTTTGGAAATAAGCATGTTGTAATGTATACCATTGAACAAGGTCAGACTGATTTGAATTTGAGATACCGATGGCAGACATCGTTTGGCCACATTACATCCGTGCATGGACACACTATTCTAATTGGAGATGATGGATGGCTTTCGCATCACATATCTATATCTATACCCCTATATATATTTTATTTTATATTTTTTATATTGTGTGCAGGTAACTTTAACTTTGAAAGATGGTCGTTGGATGAGGCGAATCCGATGGTGCAGAGATGGCAAATTTGAGCACTACTGGCCGTTGGATATCATCTAGACTCCACCAGATTTTGCCACATGTACAATCTAGAAGACTCCATGGTTAAACTTAAGCATAATGCACAAACCTCAAAACACAAGCACTTCTTGTTTGTTCTAGAATCTTCCGTATCAGAATTGCCCAAATGTTTTTCTACATGATTTGCCATTATTTGTTTTTACTTTATGTCTTACAACGGACAATTCCATGAATCTTAAAATAGTTTAGCTTTCTTATAAAAACTAGATGATTTTGAATGAAATGAACTATAAGAATTAAACGAACATCTAAATCATGCATATATGACTCAAAGCTTACAGGCTATAATGTGGTATTTATTCATAATTTGGTTGACAAATCTCATGCGTGCAATGCACGTGTACCTTACTAGTCTAAATGGTGTTTGTGTGTGTGTTGTGCGTGTTAAGGTGCAAACTGTCTTTTTTTTGGGTACACGTTAAGTTGTTCTCCCGAAATTTCAAGTCGTGCCTTGTTATGCCGAAATTTCAAGCTAGCGTCTCTGTCTATCGTGCTGCGGAACTCCCCCTCTTCAACCTGTGCCTTGTTACCCCGAAATATTTAAGATATATCTTTGTCTCATTGTGCTCCGACAACTCCCTCCATCTCAACCCGCGCCTTGCTATTCCAAAATTACAACGCGCACGAAAACTCCCACCTCCTGTGAAATCCCAACATGCGAAATTCCCGTGGTACCCTTGAACCGAAAGAACCGCCTCAAATCAGTGGGGGTACTTTTGTAACTTACCCCACATTTCGGACAAGCGCGTCCCTAAGCCTTGGTTCCCCACTCCCATCCTATCCGCCCAACCATTCATACATCAAGGCCGCGAAAACCTGCGACGAAGCCCCACACCCTCCTCCGTCCGCCACCCAGCCAGAGCCTCTTCCCCGACGACGTCATCCACATCAACACCTCGATGTCCCTCATCCACCGTATCGGATGAGGATCCGTCGTCGATCTCGTCGTCCCGCCGGTTCAGCCACCCCGTCCTCCACCTCCAAGGAGCTGCCCCGACGTTCCTCTCGTCTTTTGCTCCACCTCCATTCCCACACCATCGTCTTCACCTGCACCACCGGAAGAGCATCATCATCACCGTTTCCTCGGATGAAGCTGTGGCCTAATCGGCGCCACCAAAGAGGTTGTACACTAATCGCCACATTTTCTTCTTGATTCGATCTCACGGTGCTGCCGGCGCTCAGTCCCGAGCCGACACAGCGCGGCTCCATCCACGGCGGCGGCGGCGGCCACTTCCTGCACGGCGTTGCTCCCTCAGCGGCGACGTCCACATCAGTAGAAGCTGCTGCTGCTTTAGCTCTCGCTCACGTTGCTGCTCTGCTCTTGCTCTTGCTCCCCTGCCTGGTCTGCTCTTGCTATTGCTCTTGCTCGCACTGCTGCTCTCGCTCTTGCTCTTGCTTGTGATGCTGCTCCAATTTAGCTACACTTCAGTCGACTAAATCGACTTTTGGGTCAGTTGATTTTTAGGGGGGGGGGGGGGGCTCATCGGAGTGAAGGAAGAACCAGCCGCAGCAGGGAGGGAGG
>NC_041391.1:295103425-295131466 GCF_002162155.2 Triticum dicoccoides | reverse complement strand
TATCTATCTTAGGGTTCAGGGTGGGGGCGGTGGTCGCCGGCGGTGGTGGGGCGGTGACGTGGGGATCGCCGAAGAAAAAGCTCGGCACGGGAGGGGGGGCTAGAGGGATGGCTGGGACGACGGTGGACCGGCGGTGGGGAGTGTTTTCGGGGCGGGCGGGGCGGCGCACTGCCGGCCGCGGGCAGCGGGGGGCTGTTGTTTGGCCGGTGGTGGCTGGCGGCTCAGGGGGGTGGAGGTTGAAAATGAATTGCAGACCCTTGATTTTGTATCGAATGGCTGCAAAATTGACTGACCAGAGATGAAAAAGTCAGTCGACTAACGTGTAGCCTCACCTTGCTAGTGCGTTCAGTTTTGACAATAAAATTCAGTTTTGACACCAAAATTCAGTTTCGACAGTTAAGTTCAGTTTTGACAGTTAAATTCAGTTTCGACAGTTAAGTTCAGAGATGAGCGGCTGATGTATTTTACATCTAGCACTTTGTGGTTATGTATTTTACATCATCTATTGGAGATGCTATTAGAATTCCACTCAGGTTAACGTTGTCTCTCTTGTCCTGCTTCAGCCCCGGCGTTGTACAACTCACCGAAGCTGCTCCAACGATGAAACCCTCCATCACAGCGGAGCAGTACCTCGGGCTCCATCTCCAGAAGCCTAACATCTTCTTCCCCTCCTCCGACAGCCAAGTCAGCCGGAGCATCCTCACCGGCCAACCCAATCACGCCGAGATCGACATGGCTTCGCCAAAGAGGTTATACACTTGTTGCATCTCTTTTTTACTCTACATGTTATATATATATTGTCCATTGAGCACACGTAGTAACATGAAATACGATTATTTTATCCTGCTATATGACAAGCAGTGAGGTACCAAGCAACTTAGCTATCCGTGATGGACTCTCTTGAACGCCGTCATTATTTATCTCTGTGTGTTTGAGTTGTGCATTTGTCGATGGGCCTAGGAGTTGAGCTAGTAGGGTAGTGGCCTGGGTCCAAAGTAATAGAAGGAGCACAAAAACATTTTTTTAGTGTAGGATTTTCCTTGCTCAAGCCTGCCTACTAGAATCGCCAGTGCTTGAAAGGAAAAGTGAATGAAAAACATAGGAATTGGAAAGTTTCCTATGGTACTACTTTTCATGAATTTGGTGCAAAGGAATGGAGCAAAGGAAAATTGTAGGATTTGTTCCTTTAGTGTCTCCTTGAAAGAAAACCGTAGGTATTCTAATTTCTACTTGTCCTCCTTTTCATATTCCTATTCATCAAGCACAAGACTAAGATATAGTAGCATAATAGCATTATAACCGTACATTTTCTTGTGGTTTGACTTAATATCACCATGCTTTTTTGCATCCTGTGATCTTCCAATTCTTGTGAATCAAACACCCAGATTGGCAGAAATCCTGTGTTTTTAAATTCTCTGTTTTGCACGTGCATTCCTATCCTATTCTTGTCTATTTCCTATCCCTGCATTGTTAGAATCCTCAAATTCAAACAAGCCCTTACACAACTACTTCTGTTACAGATATGTGTCAAAGAAAACCTTGTGTGGTTTGTCCTGCTCCTGCGGCATTGTGTTCCACCCCAGCTCAGCTGTTCCAACGACGGAAGGGTTCACCACAGCAGGGATCCGCTCTCCAGACTATCTTTCGCCGCCTCGGATCTTCTTCCCCGCCACCGACAGCCACGACAACTGCATTACCATCATCAACTGAGCAGATGACCTTGAGGACTACACGGGTCCGCAAGAGAGGTCGCACTCTTCCGGGTCTGCTTATGTTATGCATCGCTTAATATGATGACATGCTACATTATCGTCGTCTTCACCTATTAGACTCAGAGTCAGGTCCAAACTAATGCTGAAACTTGAGTTTTTAAATGGTTGTGGGGTACATATTGGGGCAGCAATTAGTACTATATGTCTACTATCTGGTTAATCTCGGGTGTCTACTATGAGTTTCATGTTGGGTGCAAACAAACATTAAAGGAGCCATTATCTGTATTTTTTTAACTAAAGCTATTATCTGTCTGCTATCATTGGTTTTGGGTCTATCCACAGTTTGCTACCATCACTCTGGATTTGTGCATGCACTCCTTACATAATCTCACTATGTTTTTTTCCTATGCATGCCAGTTATTGTACACAATGGAACTGATCATGTAGAGCAAAAGAGACGAGCCTTGCATGGCAATAAAATTTCATGCAGACGTTGCTCCATGGTGGGCGCAAAGGCAGCCCCCCTTCACCCATTTCAGATCGTACTCAAGAGGAAGATAATTGTTCTGAGGGGGATTCAGAAGGAGAAGACCACTCCTATTTACCCCATGAGGTCTTCGCTCTAACTTGGCATGCTGATGTTGGTAATATCATGCATATGGTGCCTTGCATTGCTTACTGTATACATCAAAGATGTCATCTGCTTAGTTTAGACATGCTTTGTGTCAATGCCATCTGTTTAGTTTCTTTATCGTATATGTGAATCATGCAATGCCATCTCGTTTACCCACGCATCATATATGTGAATTTTGCAATGCCACCCTGGTTAGCCAGTCATCTTATATGTGAATTGTATCATGCCATCATTTTTTTATTACGTGTTAAATTTGTCAACAATTTTAGTACATTCAATTACTCTTCCTGTGCATCAGCCATTCGGCACGGTCATGGAAAAATCTGGAGTGGAAACAAGGTCTTCAGAGCAGACAATGCTATCTGACGAAGTGCATGTCTTGCTGGTTATCGATAGCTCCTTAGAAAAGGATTCAGAGACAGATGACCCCCCCCCCGAGGTGCATGCTCTAACTTGGCAGGGTTATGTTGCTCATATCGTGCGTATGGTATCTTGCATTGCTATGTCATTTGCTTAGTTTAGATATGCTTTGTGTGAATGCCACCTGTTTAGTGTCTAATTACCATATACTCCCTCCGTCCCAAAATAACTGTCTTAAGCTTAGTACAACTTTGTACTAGAGCTAGTACAAATTTGAGACACTTATTTTGGGATGGAGGGAGTATGTGAATTATGCAATGTCATCTTGTTGCAAGACATTATATATGTGAATTATGCAATGTTATCTTGTTGCAAGGCATTATATATGTGAATTATGCAATGCCATGCTGTTTAGGCAAGCGTCATATATGTGAATTATATCATGCTGTCCTTTTTTTGTATTTCTCATTGCTTTTGTCGACAATGTTTGTATATTCAACTGCTCTTCCTATGCATCAGCCATTTGAATTGGTGATGGAGAAATCTGGAGTGAAAACAAGGTCTTCAGAGCAGACAATGCTACCTGCTGAAGCAGATATCTTGCTGGTTACAGATAGCTCTACAGAGGAGGATTCAGAGGCAGATGACCAGTCCTATTATCCCCCTGAGGTGTATGCTCAAACTTGGCAGGGTTATATTACTCATATCATGCATATGTTGTATTGCAATGCTTAGCTTTTACATCATATACACAATATTGAATGTCATCTCCTTAGTTGACACATCATATATGCGATTGCCCTCTGCTCACTTCCTTAGTATATAAATCACATATTTGAATTATATCATGCCATGATGTTTACATAGACAGATGTATCTAAATTATGGCATGACAACCCATTTTCTAAAGACATAATATAGTTATATCATCTCACCTGTTTACATAGTCATCATATTTTAAATTATGTCATTCTATCTTTGAATTATATCATGCCATCATGTTTCCATCGACGGCATGTTTGTGATTTATGGCATGCCAACCACTTTAATAGACACATCGTATAGTTATATCATGTCATCCTGTTTACATAGTCATCATATTTTGAAGTATGTCATTCTATCCTGTTTAGTTAACCATCATACATGTGAAATTGTGTCATGCTATCCTGTTTAATTAGCCATCATATATGTGAAATTATGTCATGCTATTCTATTTGGTTAGACAACATAAATGTGAATTATTTCATGTCCTGTTTTATTCCATACTATCCATTGCACCTGTCTATCTTACAATGTCTGTACATTCAATTACTTTTCTTGTTTATCAGCCATTTCAATTGGAGGGGGTGATGGCAATATCTGTGGGAGTAAAAACACGGTCTTCAAAAAAGATCGTGCTACCTATCGATGCAGATAGAACCACGGTTGTACTTGCCCAAGAACCAGCCCCACCACACATAACCCAGACTCATGCAGATTGTACCCTTACCCAGTTGGACAGAGAACCAGCTACACCCCTTCCAACCCCAACCCCAGAAGATAGTAACCCAGTTCCCGTTGACACAACACCTTCTCCACCATAGAGCACCCAAACACGAGCAGTTAGTAAGGCAACTGCAGTGCCCAAAGCACGAGGACCACCACTCCGAACCCCAAATCAACGCTTAAAGCAGAAGAAGAATTGTTCTCAGGTCAGGTTCCGTAGCTATGGTTCATACTACTTTGCTCTTGCATCACTGTATTTACTCATACTAACTAATTTCAAATTTGAAGGATGCAATTGAAACTCCAATGGCGCAACAGGTATGTTTTAAACCTGTTTCTTTCATGTGTTTGTTGTTGTAACTTGCTCTATGTTGATTTCAGTTTCAATTGAATAAACAGTTATGTTCTCATGCCATGCACATTACAAGTGTTGTTATTGCTGTGTAGTTTCCCACACTTATATTATGTCTATGCTGCTTTGTCTTAAGTAGATATGATTCAAACTGTATCTATCTTGATTTGGCAACATAAACTAGAATGATATAGACCATACAGTGACCATACTACATAGATATATGTTTGTTTCATGTTGTTATCCTGTCCACCTTACTACTGAACTGGTTTACCAAAATGAGTTTCATATACTACATTATAAACTTGTGATGTGTTTGTTTGTTTCTCTTTTAGAACGCAGATAAAATATTGGAGAAGAGTACCCCGTTATGCAATGGTAAAGGAAGTAATGCAGATAAGGTTCAAGATAGTGAGACATCCCTGATGGTCTCCAAGAAAGCTGATAAAAACTATATTGTAGACACTGAGACAACCCCAAAGTCTTGCCTTGATGTAGTGTTTGAGTTACTAGCTACTACTGCTGGCACCAGCTCTTTGAACTTGTTACCTGAATCAGTTCGGCTTCTTGAGTCTCAACTTCAAGTTGAAAGACATCAATCAGATGTTATGCAACAGGAAGCCGAAGGACTGAGGAAGTCCCTACAGAATTCAGATACATACTTTCTGGTGCAACAGCAAGTGCTGGAGGATTTAAGCGCCAAACAAGAGAAAGTTAATAAGCTTGCTAAGCATCTTGCCAGCATTATGGGTACCCAAGATATTGTTTCTTGAGCTCTTCTGAAGTGGTTTAATTTCTGGACTTGTTTTGCTGCGGCGTTTATATGTTGCTGTGTTCCCTATATTTGCACTGGTGGCGAACTTTGATGCCCAGTGGATGTAATATGTGTAATAGCCGTGATAGCCTAGCGTAAGTTGCTTGCTTATATATTTCCTTATTGTCTTGTTCATTTCTTTGCTTGTAGTCAGCGTAGTACTTTTTCCGCGGTTTGCTAGTGGCCGCAATAACCTATTTTTTAAAACTAGGCCACAAATAACCATGGGCTACATATTTACTGTAGTTACCATTTCCCTCCTACGGGTCGTAGAAACAATGGGCCTTCTACGGGTCGTAAAAACAATGGGCCTTATACGGGTCGTAGACACAATGGGCCTTCTACGGGTCGTATCATCAATGGGCCTTCTACGGGCCGTATGATCGGTTGGCCAAACATGGGCCAATAACTGACCGCATTATGGCCGTAAACGGGCTAGAGTTGGAATCGTTTGTTCATGGGCCGACCATAATAGGCCGTCGTTAATCAGCCATATTTGATGACACTATTAAAACGACCCAACGTATTAACGAGCCACAAATGGGCTGACTATAACCTCGGGCTAAATTTAGCCCACTAGCAGAAAATGACAGTGTCAGGCCGTAAGTAAACGAATGCTGGAAATGAGCCCAAGAATAAATGGGCTCTGAGAAGGCCGAAAGATAACATGGGATGGAAATGGCACAATGGAATAATGGGTCGTTAATGGGTATAAAGTGATACACTGTTCATTACGGGCCAGTTTCACCACGGGACATTAATGGGTATAAAAGTGATACACTGTTCATTACGGGCCAGTTTCACCACGGGCCGTTAATGGGCCAAGAGTTACAAAGGGCCTCATATGGGTCAAAAGATGTCATGGGCCATACATGGGCCAGAAGTGAAAACGGGTTGGAATCATATTGGATGGCCCAGATGACGCTACTAGGCCTAATTCGGATAGGGCGTAACAGGCCCTGGGTTAGCGGGTTGTAAATGGGCTATATGCGAATAGGCCGTTAACAGGATTTCCATGGGCCGGCCCGCCACCTTTTGACCAAGTCAAACGGGGCGGCCTATTCACAGGAATGGGCCTCTGTTGGGCCGTGCCATGTGTCGACGTATCATAGGCGCCTTCTGTCCAATGAGTGGACGACATCTGTCCCAACGGTGAGCCGACACGTGTTTCCTCCAGCCAATGATGATTTTACACGTGGAAAATCCCCATTGGTCGAGGCTTTTAACGGCTTATCGGATCCAAAACCGGACCCGATAGCTTAACGGCATTCCGTTACGGTGGATGCCACGTGTCGGTCCCCCTTGACGAAAGCACTTCTGTGACGCGCGATTTATTGTCATGGAAGTGGACCCTTCCATGATGATAATTTTGGTAATGTCATGGAACACTTCTACGACAGCACATGTATGACTATCTTGATTCTGTCATAAAATCATCATGGATGTACATGCATGACAGAAAATGTGACCTACTGTGACAAACACGTATCATCACGGAAGTGTATTTTTTTGTAGTGAAGAGTACTAGTATAGTGTATGCTTCTGGCAATCTGACACCGAATTAACTATTGTACGTCCACCGCCTAAGCGAGGGAGAGCTTGCATTAGTCAAAAGTTTCTCCTTGTCCTGCGAGCCACCGCGCAAGCTTCTCCCGTCCTGCAAGCTTCTCCTCGTTCGACAAGTTGACAGGTGATACGTCTCCAACGTATCTATAATTTTTTATTGTTCCATGCTATTATATTACCCGTTTTGGATGTTTATGTGCTTTACTTTACACATTTATATCATTTTTGGGACTAACCTACTAATCGGAGGCCCAGCCTGAATTGCTGTTTTTTTGCCTATTTCAGTGTTTCGAAGAAAAGGAATATCAAATGGAGTCCAAACGGAATGAAACCTTCGGGAGCATGATTTTTGGAACAAACATGATCCAGAGGACTTGGAGTGGAAGTCACGCAACAATCAAGGCGGCCACGAGGGTGGAGGACGCCTCCCCTACTGGGAGCGCCCCCCTATCTCGTGGGCCCCTCAGGAGTCCACCGACCTACTTCTTCCTCCTATATATACCCATGTACCCCGAAAACATCAGGGGAGCCAATGAAAAACTATTTCCACCGCCATAACCTTCTGTATCCGCGAGATCCCATCTTGGAGCCTTCGCCGGCGCTCCGCCGGAGGGGGAAAAGACCATGGAGGGCTTCTACATCAACATCATAGCCTCTCCGATGAGTTGTGAGTAGTTTACCACAGACCTTCGGGTCCATAGTTATTAGCTAGATGGCTTCTTCTCTCTCTTTGGATCTCAATACCATGTTCTCCTTGATCTTCTTGGAGATCTATTTGATGTAACTCTTTTTGCGGTGTGTTTGTCGAGATCCGATGAATTGTGGGTTTATAATCAAGTTTATCTATGAGAAATATTTGAATCTCCTCTGAATTCTTTTATGTGTGATTAAGTTATCTTTGCAAGTCTCTTCGAATTATCAGTTTGGTTTGGACTACTAGATTGATCTTTCTTGCAATGGGAGAAGTGCTTAGCTTTGGGTTCAATCTTGCGGTGTCCTTTCCCAGTGATAGCAGGAGCAGCAAGGCACGTATTGTATTGTTGCCATCGAGGATAAAAATATGGGGTTTATATCATATTGCATGAGTTTATCCCTCCACATCATGTCATCATTCTTAATGCGTTACTCTGTTCTTTATGAACTTAATACTCTAGATGCATGCTGGATAGCGGTCGATGTGTGGAGTAATAGTAGTAGTTGCAGGCAGGAGTCGGTCTACTTGTCTCGGACGTGATGCCTATATACATGATCATGCCTAGATAATCTCATAATTATTCGCTTTTCTATCAATTGCTCGATAGTAATTTGTTCACCCACCGTAATACTTATGCTATCTTGAGAGAAGCCACTAGTGAAACTATGGCCCTCGGGTCTATCTCTTATCATTTAAGCTTTCAATCTACTTTTATTTGCATCTTTACTTTTCCTATCTATATCATAAAAATACCAAAAATATTTACCTTATCATATTATCTCTATCAGATCTCACTTTTGCAAGTGGCCGTGAAGGGATTGACAACCCCTTTATTGCATTGGTTGCGATGTCTTGTTTGTTTGTGTAGGTGCGTGGGACTTTTGAGGAGCCTCCTACTGGATTGATACGTTGGTTCTCAAAAACTGAGGGAAATACATACGCTACTATTGCTGCATCACCCTTTCCTCTTCAAGGAAAACCAACGCAAGCTCAAGACGTAGCAAGAAGGATTTCTGGCGTCGTTGCCAGGGAGGTCTTCGCTCAAGTCAAGACATACCAAGTACCCATCACAAACTCATCTCCCTCGCATTTACATTATTTTCCATTTGCCTCTCATTTTCCTCTCCCCCACTTCACCCTTGCCGTTTTATTCACCCTCTCTTTCCCAATCTCCTCTCTCTCTTTCGCTTGCCTTTTTGTTTGCTTGTGTGTTGGATTGCTTGTCGCGATGGCGCAACATAACACCAAATTGTGTGATTTCTCCAATACCAATAATAATGATTTCCTTAGTACTCCGATTGCTCCTCTTAATGATGTTGAGTCTTGTGAAATCAATACTGCTTTGCTGAATCTGGTTATGAAAGATCAATTCTCCGGCCTTCCTAGTGAAGATGTCACTACCCATCTAAACAACTTTGTTGATTTGTGTGAGATGCAAAAGAAGAAAGATATGGATAATGATATTGTTAAATTGAAGTTATTTCCGTTTTCACTTAGAGATTGTGCTAAAATTTGGTTTTCGTCTTTGCCTAAGAATAGTATTGATTCATGGAATAAGTGCAAAGATGCTTTTATCTCTAAGTATTTTCCTCCCGCTAAGATCATCACTCTTAGGAACGATATTATGAATTTTAAACAACTTGATCATGAGCATGTTGCCCAAACTTGGGAAAGAATGAAATTGATGATTCGCAATTGCCCTACTCATGGTTTGAATTTGTGGATGATTATACAAAAAATTATGCCGGTTTGAACTTTTCTTCTAGAAATCTTTTAGATTCGGCCACGGGAGGCACGTTTATAGAAATCACTTTAGGAGAAGCTACAAAACTCCTTGATAATATTATGGCTAATTATTCTCAATGGCACACCAAAAGATCTACTAGTAAAAAAGTGCATGCTATAGAAGAAATTAATGTTTTGAGTGGAAAGATGGATGAACTTATGAAATTGTTTGCTACTAAGAGTGCTTCTATTGATCCCAATGATATGCCTTTGTCTACTTTGATTGAGAATAATAATGAATCTATGGATGTGAATTTTGTTGGTAGGAATAATTTTGGTAACAATGCTTATAGAGGAAACTTTAATCCTAGACCGTTCCCTAGTAATTCCTCTAATAGTTATGGAAATTCATAAAATAATTCTTATGGTAATTTGAATAACATGCCCTCTTATTTTGAGAATAGCGTGAAATAATTTATGATCTCTCAAAAGAATTTTAATGCCATGCTTGAAGAAAAATTGCTTAAAGTTGATGATTTGGCTAGGAACATTGACAGACTTTCGCTTGATGTTGATTCTTTGAAACTTAGATCTACTCCTCCTAAGCATGATATCAATGAGTCTCTCAAAGCTATGAGAATTTCCATTGACGAGTGCAAAGAAAAAACTGCTAGATTGCGTGCTAAGAAAGATTGCTTTGTAAAAGCGTGTTCTTCTAGTTTCCATGAAAATAATGATGAAGATCTTAAAGTTATTGATGTGTACCCTATTAGATATTTGTTTTACAATATGAATCTTAATAATGATGGGACTATAGATGAGTCAACTTTAGTTAAAAGGCGTCCCAATTATTCGGAGTTTTTAGATCTTGATGCTAAATTTGGTAAAAGTGAGATTGGAGAGGTCAAGACTTTAAATAGCATTGAACCCACTATCTTGGATGTCAAGGAATTTAATTATGATAATTGTTCTTTAGAAAGTTGTATTTCCTTGTTGCAATCCGTGTTGAATTCTCCTCATGCTTATAGTCAAAATAAAGCTTTTACCAAACATATTGTTGATGCCTTGATGCAATCTTTTGATGAAAAACTTAATTTGGAAGTTTCTATACCTACAAAACTTAACGATGAGTGGGAACCTACTATAAAGATTAAAATTAAAGATCATGAGTGTTATGCTTTATGTGATTTGGGTGCTAGTGTTTCCACGATTCCGAAAACTTTATGTGATATTCTAGGTTTCCATGATCTTGATGATTGCTCTTTAAATTTTCATCTTGCGGATTCCACCATTAAAAAGCCAATGGGAAGGATCAATGATGTTCTCATTGTTGCAAATAGAAATTTGGTGCCCGTAGATTTTATCGTTCTTGATATAGATTGCAATCTTTCATGTCCTATTATTCTTGTAGACCTTTCCTTAGAACGATTGGTGCGATTATTGATATGAAGGAAGGGAATATTAGATTCCAATTTCCATTAAGGAAAGGCGTGGAGCACTTTCCAAGAAAGAAAGTTAAATTACCTTATGAATCTATCATGCAAGCTACTTATTAATTGAGTGCCAAAGATGGCACTACCTAGATCTATCCTCGCTTTTATGCCTAGCTAGAGGCGTTAAACGATAGCGATAGTTGGGAGGCAACCCAATTTTATTTTTCTTTTTTGTTTTTGCTTCTGTTTAGTAATATATTTTGCATCTAACTTCTGTTTATATGTGTTTTTATGTTTTAATTAGTGTTTGTGCCAAGTAGAACCTATAGGATAACCTATGGTGATAGTTAATTTGATTCTGCTGAAAAACAGAAACTTTGCACGCACGAAAATAATTTTAGTAATTCACAGAAACGTGATTTTGTGTTGATTATTTTTGCTGTAGATAAATAGACAAATTTCCCAGGACTTCCTATTTTGGTAGGAGTTTTAGAGTTCCATAAGTATTCGAGAGTTACAGATTTCTACAGACTGTTCTGTTTTTGACAGATTCTGCCTTTCGTGTGTTGTTTGCTAATTTTGATGCATCTATGGCTAGTATGTAAGGGTATGAAACATAGAGAACTTGGAATACAGTAGGTTTAACACCAATATAAATAAAGAATGATTTCATTACAGTACCTTATGTGGTGGTTTTGCTTTCTTTCACTAACGGAGCTTATGAGATTTCCTGTTGAGTTTTGTGTTGTGAAGTTTTCAAGTTTTGGGTAAAGATTTGATGGACTATGGAATAAGGAGTGGCAAGAGCCTAAGCTAGGGGATACCCATGGAACCCCAAGATATTCAAGAATAGCCAAAAGCCTAAGCTTGGGGATGCCCCCGGAAGGCATCCCCTCTTTCGTCTTCATTCATCGGTAACTTTACTTGGAGCTATATTTTTATTTGCCACATGATATGTGTTTTGCTTGGAGCGTCTTGTATGATATTATTATTTGATTTTTAGTTTACCACAATCATCCTTGCTGTACACACCTTTTGGGAATAAGCCCACTCGATTGAAATTTATTAGAATACTCTATGTGCTTCACTTATATCTTTTGAGCTTGATAGTTTTTGCTCTAAGTGCTTCACCTATATCTTTTAGAGCACGGCGGTGGCTTAATTTTGCAAAAATTGTTAGTCTCTCATGCTTCACTTATATTATTTTGATAGTCCCTTAGAACAGCATGGTATTTGCTATGGTTATAAAATTGGTCCTAGAATGGTGGGCATCCAAGTTGGGTATAATAAAAACTATCATAGGAAGTGAATTGGATGTTATGATCAATTTGATACTTGATAATTGTTTTGAGATATGTAGGTAGTGATATTAGAGTCATGCTATTTGGGTGATTATGAATTTAAAGAATGCTTGTGTTGAAGTTAGCAAGTCCCATAGCATGCACGTATGGTGAAAGTTGTGTAACAAATTTGAAACATGAGGTGTTCTTAGATTGTGCATCCTTATGAGTCATGGTCGGGGACGAGCGATGGTCTTCTCCTACCAATCTATCCCCCTAGGAGCATGTGCGTAGTGCTTGGTTTTTGATGACTTGTAGATTTTTAAATAAGTATATGAGTTCCTTTTGACTAATGTTGAGTCCATGGATTATACGCACTCTCACCCTTCCATCATTGCTAGCCTCTTCGGTACCGTGCATTGCCCTTTCTCACCTTGAGAGTTGGTGCAAACTTCGACAGTGCATCCAAACCCCGTGATATGATACGCTCTATCACACATAAACCTCCTTATGTCTTCCTCAAAACAGCCACCATACCTACCTATTATGGCATTTCCATAGCCATTCCGAGATATATTGCCATGCAACTTTCCACCGTTCCTTTTATCATCATGACACACATTATCATTGTCATAATGCCTTGCATGATCATGTAGTTGACATTGTATTTGTGGCAAAGCCACCATGCATAATTTTTCATGCATGTCACTCTTGATTCATTGCCCATCTCGGTACACCGCCGGAGGCATTCATATAGAGTCATATCCTGTTCTAGTATTGAGTTGTAATTCATGAGTTGTAAATAAATAGAAGTGTGATGATCATCATTATTAGAGCATTGTCCCCAAATAAAAAAAGAAAGGCCAAATAAAAAAAGGAAAGGCCAAATAAAAAAAGGAAATGCCAAATAAAAAAAGGAAGGCCCCCCAAAAAAGGGGGCAATGTTACTATCTCTTTTTCCACACTTGTGCTTCAAAGTAGCACCATGTTCTTCATATAGCGAGTCTCATATGTTGTCACTTTAATATACTAGTGGGAATTTTTCATTATAGAACTTGGCTTGTATATTTCTACGATGGGCTTCCTCAAAATGCCCTAGGTCTTCATGAGCAAGCAAGTTGGATGCACACCCACTAGTTTCTTTTTGTTGAGCTTTCATACATTTATAGCTCTAAGTGCATCCGTTGCATGGCAATCCCTACTCCTCATATTGACATCAATTGATGGGCATCTCCATAGCCCATTGATTATCCTCATCAATGTGAGACTTTCTCCTTTTTGTCTTCTCCACACAATCCCCACCATCATATTCTATTCCACCCATAGTGATATATCCATGGCCCACGCTCATGTATTGCGTGAAAGTTGAAAAAGTTTGAGATTGTTTAAGTACGAAACAATTGCTTGGCTTGTTATCGGGGATGTATAAGATGGGAGCATTTTTGTGTGACGAAAATGAAGCATAGCCTAACTATATGATTTTGTAGGGATGAACTTTCTTTAGCCATGTTATTTTGAGAAGACATGATTGCTTGATTAGTATGCTTGAAGTGTTACTATTTCTTATGTCAATATGAACTTTTATTTTGAATCATTTGGATCTGAACATTCATGCCACAATAAAGAAAATTACATTGAGAATTATGCTAGGTAGCATTCCACATCAAAATTTCGGTTTTTATCATTTACCTACTCGAGGATGAGCAGGAATTAAGCTTGGGGATGCTTGATACGTCTCCAACGTATCTATAATTTTTGATTGTTCCATGCTATTATATTACCCGTTTTGGATGTTTATGGGCTTTACTTTACACATTTATACCATTTTTGGGACTAACCTACTAACTGGAGGCCCAGCCCGAATTGTTGTTTTTTTTCCTATTTCAGTGTTTCGAAGAAAAGGAATATCAAACGGAGTCCAAACGGAATGAAACCTTCGGGAGCGTGATTTTTGGAACAAACGTGATTTAGAGGACTTGGAGCGGAAGTCATGCAACAATCAAGGCGGCCACGAGGGTGGAGGGCGCGCCCCCCTATCTCATGGGCCCCTCGGGAGTCCACCTACCTACGTCTTCCTCCTATATATAGCCATGTACCCCGAAAACATCAGGGGAGCCAACAAAAAACTATTTCCACCATCGTAACCTTCTGTATCCGCGAGATCCCATCTTGGAGCCTTCTTCGGTGCTCCGCGGGATGGGGAATTGACCAGGGAGGGCTTCTACATCAACACCATAGCCTCTTCGATGAGTTGTGAGTAGTTTACCACAGACCTTCGGGTCCATAGTTATTAGCTAGATGGCTTCTTCTCTCTCTCTTTGGATCTCAATACCATGCTCTCCTTGATCTTCTTGGAGATCTATTCGATGTAACTCTTTTTGCGGTGTGTTTGTCGAGATCCGATGAATTGTGGGTTTATGATCAAGTTTATGTATGAGAAATATTTGAATCTCCTCTAAATTCTTTTATGTGTGATTAAGTTATCTTTGCAAGTCTCTTCGAATTATCGGTTTGGTTTGGCCTACTAGATTGATCTTTCTTGCAATGGGAGAAGTGCTTAGCTTTGGGTTCAATCTTGCGGTGTCCTTTTCCAGTGACAGCAGGGGCAGCAAGGCACGTATTGTATTGTTGCCATCGAGGATAAAAAGATGGGGTTTATATCATATTGCATGAGTTTATCCCTCTACATCATGTCATCTTTCTTAATGCATTACTCTGTTCTTTATGAACTTAATACTCTAGATGCATGCTGGATAACGGTCGATGCGTGGAGTAATAGTAGTAGATACAGGCAGGAGTCGGTCTACTTGTCTCGGACGTGATGCCTATATACATGATCATGCCTAGATAATCTCATAATTATTCGCTTTTCTATCAATTGCTCGACAGTAATTTGTTCACCCACCGTAATACTTATGCTATCTTGAGAGAAGCCACTAGTGAAACCTATGGCCCTCGGGTCTATCTCTTATCATTTAAGCTTTCAATCTACTTTTATTTGCATCTTTACTTTTCCTATCTATATCATAAAAATACCAAAAATATTTACGTTATCATATTATCTCTATCAGATCTCACTTTTGCAAGTGGCCGTGAAGGGATTGACAACCCCTTTATTGCGTTGGTTGCGAGTTCTTGTTTGTTTGTGTAGGTGCGTGGGACTTTTGAGGAGCCTCCTACTGGATTGATACCTTGGTTCTCAAAAACTGAGGGAAATACTTACGCTACTATTGTTGCATCACCCTTTCCTCTTCAAGGAAAACCAACGCAAGCTCAAGACGTAGCAACGGGACACAACAAAGTAATGCTAGTCCATACTGCCTCCTTTCCGGTTAATATGGCTTAATTTCAAACGAGATAAATACATTGTCTATCACTATATATTTGTAAAAATACGGTTAGTGGACTTCATAATACGCTCATTGTGCTCAATATATACATTGTCTATCACTATACATTGTTTATACGGTCACTAGCTCACCCTGGATGAGTATGTGTATGCATGCACGTGTAGGTTGAGTACTTGAGCATGAACGTGTGTGTTCCGTCGTGTGCTCGAACATGCATGCATTAGGGCATCGCACGCGTTTTTGCATCCATGTGTATGTGTGACTGTTGCATGCATGCACGAGGTTGTAGTCCCTTACATTCACATGTTCATAAGTCAATGCTTTGTCAAAACGTTCCATGCAAGGTTTAATCATTTGTTGTTCACGCACGCATTCCCGATATTAATACATTGGTAAAGACAATTTTCTTGAGGAAAATGAGCCCATGAATTGAGTACAAAGGGGACCAATAAGCCAGGACGGAGGGAGTTCCAGTAGTGAACCGAAAGGAGGGAGTAGGTACTAGTAGTACAGTACAACATAACAACGTGTAGTTACAAAATTCCTCTATGCGCATCCTATTTACATGTCATGCAAGAAAATAGAGATAAGTACAAGTGAGACTCAGGAACGGTCATACGCGTAGGGGAGAGTACGTGTAGGGGCCACTAAGGAGCTGTCAAATCACACAGTAAGTTAGTCGAAAGAAGCAACCATCATTTCACTCTTCAATGACACGTACGCAATATAAAATGGTTGATATGGAGAGAGAAATAAAACCACTATATATACACTAGCAGGAGCCTAAGCTACAAGCCTGCTTGCTTGGGTTGCTCTCTTCACAAGCGTAGAACGACGGTGGCCACACCGCTGGTCACATATCCGGTCTGATCCCGCCGCTGGGGGAAGGGAACAATGTTCTACGTAGACGCGGTCGACATCGGTGAGGGAGAAAACCCACAGTCGGTGCATCCCAATCAGAGGTCCCTGTGGTATGGGCTAATGCCGCATCCCAACTGCCCTTCTAGCTACAGCCCGACATCCCAGATAGTATATCTTCCTTTTGGAGCCGGCTTGCTCCACTGTCGCAGCTCCCCACATAGCTCCATCTCCATGTCGATCTTTCTCTACTTCTATCGGCTTATATTTGTGATGAGTTTATGTCCCATGAACTAGTGCCAGTACTATTATTCTAATCACACTTCTTCAATATCTTTGCCATCAGGGATGCTCAGCTCGATTTTAGTGGAATTGCACAAAAGCATCGTATGATTCGAGGGTCCCAGCCTTCTTTCCTTCGACAGGTTCTACCTAGCCAGGAAATTAAATCCTGTTTAGGGTTTAGGGTTTAAATCGTAGTGACCCCGTCAGTAGTTTTTCTTTTGTACATGCTCTCACAACTTTTGTCTTTAGTTGTGAAGTAAATATTGGCTATGATCTGTGAATCATTGAGATGCATCAGCATGCGTGTTAGTTTTCCTTTGTATTTGATGGAATGTTGTAATGGGACAACCTTGGAGTAGGAATGAAAATGGAGTGGAAAGTTTCTGTTTTTCCGGAGAAAAAGGGGAAACGGAGAGAAACCAACGTTTCATTTTGTTGGATCATGCCATCGAGCAAAACCAACGTTCAAATCACGTCTGTCGCGTTCGTGTCTCACCCTCCTCCACGGCTCGACCCCACACGGTCGCTCAGCATGCCACTCACCGCAAACCGAGTATACGATAACTTTCCCGCTTGCTAGTCGATGGATCGCGCCATGGAGTACTAGCACTACTAGAAGAGATTGACGAGTTGGGAGAGGACAACTAGCTGTAGCATGGACTCCCAAGAACTTTTTACATGCATGTTGTGTCCGGCTATTGCGACCTTTGAACGCGGAGCAGTCGCATGCACCGGGAAGCGGCACGGCCGACACTCTCTTGGCCGACGCGCCACTTCAATGCTGGCGCCAGTGAGAGATCGCGTCCGCTCTGGTCGGGCATGAATGCGACACTGACCGTTTCAGGCGGGAAGCACGCGCGGGTGATGAAGAGGGTATGGGTTGGTCAGGAGCAGGCGTGGCAGTGGTACGGACGCCCGCAAATAAGAGATGTTGTACGTTAATATTGTTGCGTATATAATTAACAACGTAAATAATGTGCCAGTTGGACAAATATGATTGGAGATGGAGATGGAGATGGAATTTTACATAAACACGGATATGCATGTCTATGTCTATGTGTGTGTGCGTGACGACTCTCGCGACCTGGAAGCGGGGGCGTGTTTTTGATCGAGTTTTCTTTCTTGGTACGTTCAAAAATTGTCTACCGGTTTTCGTTTCTTTTTTCTGGGAACGCGCGTATTCTATTTAAAACCATTGCTATGGAGAGATTTTTTTACTCCATTGTATATATAGCCTCTTGTTTGATAGGGTTTCTTGCGTCACACTCTCTCACCCTCTCCATATCAAAACAAGATGGCAGTGTCCACTCTATCTCTCTCGTCCGCTGCGGGAGGTGAGGAGGTGCAGCGTTGACGTTGTCGCCGTTGGCGATGGAGGAAGCCGATGCGCACCGTCCTCTCAGAGCCGGCGCTGGTGCGGACGAAGGTCCTCCACGCCCTTATTCGATGTCGTCGTGTGGGCAGATCCCGCCCGCCCGCCTACCTGAGGTATAACTTCTTGTACTGGTCCAGCTCCCCAGGTCGCTGCATTCGGGTTTTCTTCTATGCGACTACTCCCCAGCTCCCCATGTATAGTAGCTAGGGTTCGTCGGCTGGTCCAACATCACCTACTATTATAGAGGAAATGCCACTCGAAAAGTTGTCCTGAATTATGCCTCGGTGGAGGTATACTTGTTGTTTTGACAAAAAGTACATGGTGGTTGTGCGGTCATTGTCCATATGCTCCTATTACTGCTGCTAATCTAATACTATCACTGGTTAAATGAAGAAATGCTTTTTTTCTCAAGTATCTTGGTTTAGTTCCCATCAAGATAATCATGATGCTTTTGTTTGTTGGTGTACTTTTCATTAATTCTTATTGACAATTGAGATGTCGTTGTTAACCTTGTACCACTGCCAAAACAAAGTAACAACACGATATCCCTTTTTATATTTTTGCAAATAGCGATGCGTATCTCCATACCCGGGCATGTCTTCCTCAGTTTTAGTGGAACTGCACAAAATTGGATGGCCATTGTTGTTCTGCCTCACTGTCCTCTGCCACATGGTTCTTCCTTCCTCGAGCTTGATTAATGAGAAGAAATAAACCACAGTGAGGATTTGTCGAACTTCATAGGTGCCTCACCCAAACTTGATGCCAAATGGATGATGCATCACCACGATGACCTATGATGGTCATGGTTGCGCCTCATGGTTGCATCGACTGGTGAAGCTGATCGATTTTCCACGAAAAACAAGTTGTCTTCCATCAGTGCTCTTTGCTTGTTACCCAAAAAGGTGATATCCTTCATCAGTTCACCTTGGTTGTGTTGGAGACGCAGTCGTCTTTCATGTTGGTGCAATTTTATCGCACAATTGGCTATGAACCAAATGTTTCCTTGAAGAAGGATCGACGTTGGTACTAAGAGCATAAGTTTTGTATTGATTTCTAAGCCTTCTCACAACTTTGTCTTCAGCTCCCCTGTAATTTTATTTGTCCAGCTATTAACTTCGATTAAAAAAATGGTGTGCACTAAAAACCTGGATGGACGTAGTAGCCCTCCATTTTTATTTACTCCGCATATTAGATTCGGCTGAAGTCAAACTTTGTAAAGTTTGACCAAGTTTAGGCCGAACACAACAAACCATAATTATTGAGAGAGGGCAAACTGTACATACTCTCAAACCTTTCCGATAATTGAAATTTAAAATTCTTTATTTGTGCACACTCTCACACGTTTCCGATAATTTGGCGCATGTGTGGTTGTTCACTTAAGGAAGTACCGCACGTGAAGGACAGAAAGTGTGACCAGGACGCGTGCATCGTTAGTTCATCAGAAGTAGTTGTTTTCTTCACTGGTATGTTAAATAAAGAGTTTTGTTTCGTACTTACACAATTTAAAATGATTGTTATGGAGAGAATAAGAAAACCACTCCACTATATATTAGTAGTATACACGAGTACTATATGGACACAGCTTCATTGACTTAGTGCACCTGCCTTTGGGTTTATGATAGGTGGGCCCAAAATGTGGCTGGCCCACCTGTCATACAGCCAAAAGCAGGTGCAGTTAAGGCACCGGAGCTTAGTCTGTACTACAGTATATATGTAGTACTATATAAGCTGGGGCCTCAGCGCTTGTTCGCTAGGGTTTTGCACTCTCCACACTCCCGCCGCACTACATATATATTTACACGCTAGAGGCTCAGCATTCCTTTGCTAGGGTTTGCTATATTCACAGTCTCTCGCCCTCTTCACCATATCTAAACAAGACTACGTTGGCCTCTGTCTCTCTCTCTCCCCCTCACAGCTGGTGAAGGAGGCGTTTGGATCCCGTCGCACTGGGAAGGGGAGGAGGTGCAGCGTTCACTCTATCGCCTTCGATGAGGGAGGCAATCCACTACCGGCTGCGCTGCTCTCTTTCACCCAACGCCTATGCGGGAGGGCCACCGACCCCTTCTTCCTCGCTGTCGTACATAGTGTGGGCAGATCCGGCCTCCCGCCGCACGCCTTGCCACATCTCGATGACCCTAAGGTATAAGTTTCTTTGAAACCGTCATTGCTCTAGCTGCATGCGGATCTTTTTCAATTTTGTAGTCGAATCTAGGTCTTGGTTCAAAGAGGAAAGAAGGGTGTGGTGGGGTGGAGCATGAATCTAGGACGTGGTTCAATGAGGAAAGGAGGGAGGGAAAGTAGTATAGACTGGCTATCCAGCCGCTTTGTTGGTCGAAAAGGGAAAAAGGGGCTAACCCAATACACACATCTGTAAGGAACCGATCTCTTTGTTTAAAAGGGAAAGAAACTGGGGGGTCGGGTAGTTTGTGCAGGACTAGATTTGTTGCCCTCACATACAAAAAAGGTTCAAAGAGAACAAATATGGGACCAATGCAGATATGTTGTTTGGCTACATACTTTGCATCACCCATTTATACGTGTGGACGCACATGATGCTGGCATGTCCCATGTCCCATGTCCCATACAACTATTTTGTTGTTGTTAATCTAAGAATGCCGCTGGAAAATTGAAGCAATGCCACTGTTAAAAGTAAATTACATTTTTAACGAATGTTGTTTTAAGAGAATGTCTCTGTTAATACGAATCAATGCAACCATTTTAGAAATGCTACTGTCCTACTTTGTTTTCCATCAAGATAAGTTAGATGCTTCTTTTTGTCGCCATTTGTTTCATCCTCCTTTATTGGCCAATAATTGTTTCCTTTTTGCCTCTGTTAAAACAGGGATATATATTCAACTTTTTTTGTGGGGGTAAAGGGATTTTTATTGCAAATTCATAGAGTTACAGTCAAGAGGCCACAAATCCTCAATACAAGGTGGAACCGAGCCAAGCCACACAACCATAGCTCGCTCAGATCGGGTATAAATGGCCAACCGATCGGCAACTCTGTTTTGAAACCGACTAATTTTCTGAGGCACAAACTATTCAACTTGTTGCTACAGCAAACCTAAATGTCACACCGGCGACTTTGCTTGATTTCAGTGCAACTGCAGAAAACAAGATTGGATTCCCTATTCGTGTTGGCAGATTCGTACGTGATCTTGTGTGCGTCATGACAGGTTGGTACTAGCCTTCATCCACATGATCGTGTAGTGTGTTTTATGATGTTGTGCTACCTGTATTGGTACTGTTAAATAAATGTTGAATTGAAGCCATTGTATTGCTCTTTTTTCCCATTAAGTAGTGAACAAAAATGGTACCAACCCAGACATGATGTTTGTTGCTTTGTTACAACAAACTCTGCATCACCCCCTTTATAAGTAGACGGAAGCACATGGTGTTGTTGCGCCCACTCTCCCCTGGAATTGTTTATGATTTTTGTTAATCTAATACCGCTGGTAAAATTAAGCAATGCCACTCTCAGAATTAACTATTGAATCTTAGTTCAAAACTGCAACACTTGTTAGGGATTGGCGGAATTACCATTTTTGTGGCCGCATGTTCCATCCTCCTTTATTTGCCAGTAATTGATTCCTTTTTTGCCTCTGTTAAAACATGGATATCTATTCAACTTGTTTCTATTGCAACATTTTGCTTCGCTACGCAAAACACTTATGTTTTAAGAGTGTTTTGTGCAGTTCAACTTGAATGGCACATCGGCGACTTTGCTTAATTTTGGTGGAACTGCACAAAAGGAGATTGGATTTTCATATATATTTGGGATTTCGTAAATCCTCCTCTCAAGTTGCTTCAAATCTTGGTCAAGAAAGGTCTGTACCGACTTTCATCCACATGATGTTGCAGTGTGCTTTGAGATGTTGTGCTACTTGTATTGGTACTGTTTTGAATAAATGTTGAATTGAAGCTATTGAACTGCTGTCTTTTACCATTAAGTGAGAAAATTGTTCCAACCCAGACATGATGCTTGTTTCTTTGTTAAAACAAAACTCTGCATCACCCCCTTTATAAGTAGATGGAAGCACATGCTGCTGTTGCGCCCACTCTCCCCTAGAACTATTTATGCTTTTTGTTAATATAATGCCGCTGGTAAATTAAGCAATGCCACTCTCAAAATTAATTAACTACTGAATCTTAGTTCAAAACCGCAACACTTGTTAGGGATTGGTGGGATTACCATTTTTGTGGTCGCATGTTTCATCCTCCTTTATTGGCCAGTAATTGATTCCTTTTTTGCCTTTGTTAAAACGAATCAGTCGCATTGTTTTAGGAATGGTACTATCCTGCTTTGTAGTTCTTTCTACATGTTTAACCAAGGTATTGTTAAGATAATGTCTCTGTTAAAATGAATCAGTCGCATTGTTTTAGGAATGGTACTTTTCTGCTTTGTCGTTCTTTATACATGTTGAAACAAGTCATTGTTAAGATAATGTCTCAGTTAATATGAATGAATCACACTGATTGAGAATTGCTACTCTCCTGCTTTGTTTCCCACTAAGATAAGGTAGATCAGTAAATGTTTTTGTTCTGGGAGTACAAGTCATCAACCGTTATTTCTCAGTAATTGTTTCCCTTATACCTATTGTTGCTTACAGGGATATCAAAATTAAAGCTCGGTTTTATTCCGACTTTGATTTTAGTTGAACTGCACAAAAGGAGCCAATGTGTCTAAGGCAAACTACTGCATTAGTGGGTCCAATTGGTCTTACCACTTTACAGAAAGAAGCAATCACTATTTACGCTACATTACAGAAGGAATGATCGAGAAGCTTTATGAAACAGACTATTAGTAGATGCTGGTGACATGACTAGTCTGCAGAGCATAGGCAACTTTACAACACGTGGAGTGCACTGGGTAAAAAGTGCCCAAACAAGCACAAGAAGCCATGGCAGGACTCCAAGTCTGTCAATGTCATTCTAAGCAACAATGATGGGGCATCTGGGTATGGTAATTTGTTTACCGTACTTTCAGTTTGTTAGTCCACCGATTGGTGGGTTGACACTAGGGCCAATATTCATGTGTGTGCTGGTGTGTCTTTGTTTTCTTGCAGCATATAAATACGAAATCCACAGGGATACTCAGCTTGATTTTAGTGGAACTGCACAAAATGTTCAGATGGTTTGTGTCCTCCATAATACTTCATCATGCATCAAATGGTTCTCTAATCATTCGTTGTCACCTTGAGCCACCGGACTATCAGTTGACAAACTGATGACAAACTCTGCCTGTTCCATGCTACGTCTTGAGCTTGCGTTGGTTTTCCTAGAAGTGGAAAGGGTGATGCAGCAAAGTAGCGTAAGTATTTCCCTCAGTTTTTGAGAACCAAGGTATCAATCCAGTAGGAGGCTCCTCAGAAGTCCCATGCACCTACACAAACAAACAAGAACTCGCAACCAACGCAATAAAGGGGTTGTCAATCCCTTCAAGGCCACTTGCAAAAGTGAGATCTGATAGAGATAATATGATAAGATAAATATTTTTTGGTATTTCTATGATATAGATTGGAAAAGTAAAGATGCAAATAAAAGTAGATTGAAAGCTTATATGATAAAAGATAGACCCGGGGGCCATAGGTTTCACTAGTGGCTTCTCTCAAGATAGCATAAGTATTACGATGGGTGAACAAATTACTGTCGAGCAATTGATAGAAAAGCGAATAACTATGAGATTATCTAGGCATGATCATGTATATAGGCATCACGTCTGCGACAAGTAGACCGACTCCTGCCTGCATCTACTACTATTACTCCACACATCGACCGATATGTGGGTCCATGGATATACTCACACTCACCCTTCCACTTTGCTAGCCTCTCTTGTGCCGCGCAACTTTCGCCGGTATCATGCACTCATTATTTACCTTCCTCAAAACAGCCACCATACCTACCTATTATGGCATTTCCATAGCCATTCCGAGATATATTGCCATGCAACTTTCCACCGTTCCGTTTATTATGACACGCTCCATCATTATCATATTGCTCTTTGCATGATCATGTAGTTGACATCGTATTTGTGGCAAGGCCACCTTCATAATTTTTCATACATGTCACTCTTGATTCATTGCATATCCTGGTACACCGCCGAAGGCATTCATATAGAGTCATATTTTGTTCTAAGTATTGAGTTGTAATTTTTGAGTTGTAAATCAATAAAAGTGTGATGATCTTCATTATTAGAGCATTGTCCCAAGTGAGGAAAGGATGATGAAGACTATGATTCCCCCACAAGTCGGGATGAGACTTTGAACTTTAAAAAAATAAAAAAAAAGAGGCCAAAGAGCCCACCAAATAAAAAAAGAGGCCAAAGAGCCCAGCAAATAAAAAATGAGAGAAAATAGAGAAGGGACAATGCTACTATCTCTTTTCCACACTTGTGCTTCAAATAGCACCATGATCTTCATGATAGAGAGTCTCATATGTTGTCACTTTCATATACTAGTGGGAATTTTTTCATTATAGAACTTGGCTTGTATATTCCAATGATGGGCTTCCTCAAAATGCCCTAGGCCTTCGTGAGCAAGCAAGTTGGATGCACACCCACTTAGTTTCTTTTGTTGAGCTTTCATACATTTATAGCTCTAGTGCATCAGTTGCATGGCAATCCCTACTCACTCACATTGATATCTATTGATGGGCATCACCATAGCCTGTTGATACGCCTAGTTGATGTGAGATTATCTTCTCCCTTTTTGTATTCACAACCACCATATACCACATATAGTGCTATGTCCATGGCTTGCGCTCATGTATTGCGTAAGAGTTGAAAAAGCTGAAGCGCGTTAAAAAGTATGAACCAATTGCTTGGCTGAAACCGGGGTTGTGCATGATGGGAGTATTTTATGTAATGAAAATGAATCATGGCCTAACTATATGATTTTGTAGGGATAAGCTGTGACGCCCCCGATTCAATCGTACACTAATCATGCACACAAATGTGTACGATCAAGATCAGGGACTCACGGGAAGATATCACAACACAACTCTACAAAATAAAAAAAAAGTCATACAAGCATCATAATACAAGCCAGGGGCCTCGAGGGCTCGAATACAAGTGCTCGATCATAGACGAGTCAGCGGAAGCAACAATATCTGAGTACAGACATAAGTTAAACAAGTTGCCATAAGATGGCTAGCACAAACTGGGATACAGATCGAAAGAGGCGCAGGCCTCCTGCCTGGGATCCTCCTAACTACTCTTGGTCGTCGCCAGCGGCCTGCACGTAGTAGTAGGCACCTCCGGGGTAGTAGGAGTCGTCGTCGACTGTGGCGTCTGGCTCCAGGGCTCCAGCATCTGGTTGCGACAACCAGGTAGAAGGGAAAGGGGAAAAGAGGGAGAAAAGCAACCGTGAGTACTCATCCAAAGTACTCGCAAGCAAGGAACTACACTACATATGCATGGGTATATGTGTAAAGGGCCATATCAGTGGACTGAACTGCAGAATGCCAGAATAAGAGGGGGGATAGCTAGTCCTATCGAAGACTACGCTTCTGGCAGCCTCCGTCTTGCAGCATGTAGAAGAGAGTAGATTGAAGTCCTCCAAGTAGCACCTCCAAGTAGAATCTCCAAATAGCATCTCCAAGTAGCATCTCCAGTAGCATCGCATAGCATAACCCTACCCGGCGATCCTCCCCTCGTCGCCCTGTGGAAAAGCGATCACCGGGTTGTCTGTGGAACTTGGAAGGGTGTGTTTTATTAAGTATCCGGTTCTAGTTGTCATAAGGTCAAGGTACAACTCCAAGTCGTCCTGTTACCGAAGATCACGGCTATTCGAATAGATTAACTTCCCTGCAGGGGTGCACCAACTTACCCAACATGCTTGATCCCATTTGGCCGGACACACTTTCCTGGGTCATGCCCGGCCGCGGAAGATCAACACGTCGCAGCCCCACCTAGGCACAACAGAGAGGCCAGCACGCCGGTCTAAACCTAAGCGCGCAGGGGTCTGGGCCCATCGCCCTGAGCACACCTGCACGTTGCGTGGGAGGCCGAAAGCAGACCTAGCCTAGTGGCGTTCCAGTCCAATTCGGCGCGCGCCGCTCCGTCGCTGACGTCTGAAGTGCTTCGGCTGATACCACGACGCCGGGATACCCATAACTACTCCCACGTAGATGGTTAGTGCGTATAGGCTCGTAGCCAACTCAGATCAAATACCAAGATCTCGTTAAGCGTGTTAAATATCCGTTAACACCGAACAGGGCCAGGCCCACCTGTCTCCTAGGTGGTCTCAACCTGCCCTGTCGCTCTGCCACAAGTAACAGTCGGGGGCCGTCGGGAACCCAGGCCCACCTCTACCGGGATGGAGCCACCTGCCCCTTCAGCCCCCATCTTCGAACAGTATCACAGGTAATGTAACTATGTAAAGTATATCGTATATGCCCGTGATCACCTCCCGAAGTGATCACAGCCCAGTAGTATAGCATGGCAGACGGACAAGAGTGTAGGGCCACTGATGGAACACTAGCATCCTATACTAAGCAGTAGGATAGCAGGTAAAGGTAACAACAATAGTAGCAAGGACAGGCTATGCAGCAGTATAGGATTAACTGAAAGTAGTAACATGCTACACTACTCTAATGCAAGCAGTATAGAGTAGAATAGGCGATATCTGGTGATCAAGGGGGGGGGCTTGCCTGGTTGCTCTGGCAAGAGAGAGGGGTCGTCAACTCCGTAGTCGAACTGGGCCGCAGCAGCGTCGGTCTCGTAGTCTACCGGAGAGAAGAGGGGGAAGAAACAGTAAATACAATGCAAACATAAACATGACGATGCGTGACATGACAATGAGCAGTGCGAGGTGTGTCCTAACGCGACAGCAGGTGGTACCGGCGAAGGGGGGGAACATCCGGGAAAGTATTCCCGATGTTTTGCGTTTTCGGACAGATGGACCGGAGGGGGAAAGTTGTGAGTTCGATAGATTAGGGAGGTGTGGTGGACGAACGGACTGCGTATCCGGATTTGTCTCGTCGTTCTGAGCAACTTTCATGTAGAAAGTATTTTCATCAGAGCTACGGTTTATTTTCTATTAATTTTAAAAGATTTAAATCATTTTCGGGATTTATTTAATTATTTTAATGCATCATTATCCAGAATAGTGCATGTTGATCATGACGTCAGCAGTCAACAGGGAGTTGACTGGGTCAATCTGACGTGTGGGTCCCGCATGTCATTGACTGATTAGTCTAATTAGGGTTTAATAAAACTAACAACTTAATTAGATTAATTAAACATGATTAATTAACTTAATTAATCCATTAATTATTTTAATCATTAATTAATTAATTATTAATTAATTTCTTATTTATATATTTATTTTTATTATAATAATATTTTTTAATTCTCTTTTCTCTTTTTTTAAGCGTTCTGGGTCGGGCCCCACGTGCCATAGGCACAGGGGCCATAGCGGGCAGGCGGGCAGGCGGGCGTCGGGCACAAGCGCAGCCCGTATGGGCGCTGCGGGCGCGACCGGCAAGGGCAGCCCAACTGGGGCGCCGGCGACCACGGCAGAGCGCCAGAGAAGAGGGGGGGGGCGGTGGCCTGGGATGACCTGGGTGGGCGCGGGTCGGTAGTGAGGGGAGCCGCAGCGAGGGGGGCGCGGCACACCAGGGCACGGGGAAGGGCAGCCGCAGCTGCGGTCGGCGCGAGCGAGCGGGAGGAGGGGAGAGGCGGTGCGGTGGCCATGGTGCCGTTCGGCGATCCAAACGGCACGACGGGACGGTGCCGGGAGGGAGAAGAGGAGGCCGGGGCCTCACCGAGGGAGTGTAGGGGACGGGGCCATGGGCTCGATGAAGGTCGGGGTCGGCGGCGACGTTGGGGAGGCGGTCCGGCGAGGCGGCGTTGTCGTGGCGGCGGTGTCTTGCGGCGTCGGGCGGCGGCATGGGCGACATGGCGACGACGACGACGCAGGGGAGGACGACGGCACTGGCGGACCAGCGAGGTGGCCTCCGGTGACGGGGTCGGGGCGGCCACGGATGGGGCGCGCGCGGAGCTCGGGGGAGACGACTCGGTGCATGAAGGAGAGGGAGGAGGCCGGGAAGTGCGGCGCCGGTGAGGCGCCGGGGTGGCGCGGGGGCGCTGGCGTTCGGCGGCGACGAGCGGTGGG
>NC_041391.1:295100415-295102359 GCF_002162155.2 Triticum dicoccoides | reverse complement strand
GCGTTGGGGGGGTTAGGGTTTGGTCGTCCAGGGGGGTATGGGGGAGTGGGGCGAATGGGTGGACCGGCTAGGGTTTCTTCCCTGGTGGGGGGCTATGGAGGGGAGGGGGTGGGCCGGCTGGGCCTGGGGGTTGGCCCAGTTGGGCCACGGCCCAGAGGGGGGGGGCTTCTCCTTTGTTTTAGTTTAGTTACAGTTTTCTATTTTTGTATTTTCTTTTATTTATTTATTCTCTTGTTTCTGTTTTCTTTTACTTATGTAATATTTTATAGTTTTACAAAAAGTGAAACCCACACCTAAAATAGAGTTACAATTATAACTACTGCCACAAAAGGTTTTAACCCTGAACAAAATAGTATAGTATTTTATAAAATCCAAAATGCATATATTTAATTGTTTTACCTACCACTTTAATTACTTAAGTGCATTTAAACCTTTTATAAAAATGTGGTTTCTCCACCATAATTACCTATGCATTATTTGACACAACCCAAACAATTTAGTTTTAATATTTCAAAACTTTTGTCGTTTGCCTTTATTTTAAATTTTAATTTGACACGGTTTGAACTAACGGACGTTTAGCATCGGTAATCGGGATGACGTGGCTTGATTAGCGTGGGATTATTTTAGCAAGATTATCCGGGCGTCACAATTCTCCTCCACTACAAGAAATCTCGTCCCGAGATTTAAGAGGGGTGTAAGGGGGAAAGTTTTGGTTACGAAATTCTAACGGTTCTTCTCGTCTTAGGTTGCTCTTCTCGAAGAGGTCGATCCGTTACATTGACGTTTTTATTTCTCTGCTTCAGGTCATCATGGCGAAGTCGTCATCCTTTCTTCGGGATCTCCATCGTACTAAAGATAGAATAAGGCGGGGTTATTCTGAGAGAACGGACGTCGGCAAGGTTGACTATCGGGTCGACAACATCGAGGAAGGTGGCGGAAAGTAACTCTCGAATCGAATCTTAAGAAATTATCGAGATCAAAGTAAGGAGGTAACCTGGAAAGTTTCGAGCGGGCAGGCAATCGTTCGATGCCTGTAATAGGGCGTGAAAGGGTGAAAACAACGGGAATAAGTATTGTGTCCGATATCAGACCTGAAGGTGGCTCGTGAATTACATACGAGGTCACGCGCGAGGAACAACCTTGGGAACAGGGGGTGTAGGAGAGTCAGGTTTCGATCCTGTGGAACTGTGGGTTATGGGCCCACCATGTGGGCTAAAAGTAGAAAGAGGGGTGACGTCTTGCATGATCATGTAAGCAAGGCATGTCAGAGAATAACCGTTCAGTTATGTTGGCAACAACGTTGGTACCAAGGGTGAGGGACGAAGAGAACCATTTTCCCGCTCGTTGAACGAGGCGGGCCAATAGGCAAGGTTCTCGTCCATCGGTGGCTACCGGAATGTCATCAACAATAGTAACAGGGTCTTACTGACAGAGCGGTACCACGAGGTGTTTACATAAGCAGGAGAATATTACTGCTTAGGTCATATAGATCACAAGAAAGGTTAAACCAAACAATGGTAAGGAAAATATGATTATCAGATTAAACAGAACAATGGACAGGAAAATGTATTAAAACACATATTTCAGGGGTATTTCCTTCCCAAGGACAAACAGAGCATGATATCCAAGACAGGATAGAAAGTAGAAAACCATTTAGGTAAGGGGGGAGGAATCTCATGATATTACCCATACAACGGTGTTAGGATAAATGATAAACAAAATTTAGCATCGTGCTTCAAATGTTCCTGTTGAAAATCGGAGTACCATTGACATGCTTCGAGATAGCATCGACATGGTCTTCATGTGAAGATCAGACTCTGGAAACACGAAGGATCCATCAGGAATAACTTGTAGAATAAGTCTTACAATTTCCTCATGGGTGAATGGATAACCTTGCTGAAAAGGAATCTATAATGATAGGTCCTCCAGCGGGGGGGGGGGGTG
>NC_041391.1:295094249-295100405 GCF_002162155.2 Triticum dicoccoides | reverse complement strand
ATGACATCATGTTACCGGGTCATCAAAGGATCAACATCATAACTCTTGGAAAGTTGTCCCAACCATCATATCTGACCGAGATCCATATCCAATTGGTGTCATGATACCTCAGACTCAGGGGGTCCGAGAGGAAAAGGTGCAACACAAATCGGCGAAATGACATTGCAAGATTCTCGAGAAATGAACTATGGGAGCGGGTTTCTGAAGCAATAGTTCATCATTAAACCAAGGGCGGGATGAGAAGGTGGCTAATGGGCTCAGCGACAATTCATCGAGAATTCCAAACGGAGGGATTTCCACGATAATGTGAACAAGAAGATGACATTTGTTAGATCAAATGATATAATGGGATATGCTCGAGGAAAACATACATAATTAAACATTGGTTGAAAGGTGCGCCCAAAATATGGGTTGGGTTGCACAAGCAATGTCAGAATGGTGATGAAATGAGCGAAGGACTTAGAATGAACTATCGCCCATTCACTTCAAAGCAATAGGGTTGCTAGAAGTTTTGAATTCACACGTCATAGCTCCATTGTCGGTATTCCGGTTGAAAACAATACGGGGACCAAGGAATGAATGAAGATGGCAAGAAGTATTATGATATCAAGAATTATTAAGAGGCGGTGAAATTCTCACCACATTCTTGACAAAAAGAGATGGTAATACTTCCGAGGTAAGGAAGATCAACTACTGGGTAGCAGTGATCTCAAGGTTTACACAAAACACGAACAAGTTGTGTTGAATGGAAGGCAATAAAGTGGTCGATGAGAACAGGAATCATCGAGGGGCAAGGATGGTATTACCCATCATGAATTCAATTGAATTCCTGGAAGAGCTCATAAGGTTGATGATGATCACGACACAATTTCGAGAGATTTCATGCAGATGTAGTCAATCAGCGACGACATCAAGTCAAAGGAATGATGAAGCAAGAGGTTATTGGAACCACAGTTACGACACAAACTCGAACTCAAGCTTGTTGTTTAAGGTGAAAGGGTATGACGAGGAAAATCAACGTAAGGTTAGTTCATCATCGAAAATTGGTGCTCCGAGAATAAGGACCAGGTAGCACCGTTAGAATCGTCACGACAATGATATAGCCAAACAGGCTAGGAATGGCGTGATCGGGTACAAACTCGTGCTTATAGAAGCTTACTGAAGAGTTGTTGAACCGAAGAGCGGACTCGGTTCAGTTATCGGTGTCTTTGAGTGTTCAATAACTCAGAGCCCGCGAAAAATTGGAATCAGTGGGAAGGTAGCACTTGATGAAGAACTCATAAAAAATTATGCAGTTCCATGATAATCTCAAGATACCAGGGGGGTAATACTCGACACAAGATCAAAGTAAAGGTTGGACTGGTGTATTGATCCATAGAAGACAATTGTTTTAACTTGTCCGAGAAATGAGATCAAAGAAGAACAATCATGGTCGGAACCACGGTTGCAAAAAGGCCAGATCCTAGATATAAGATGAACTTATACCAAAGGAATAATTTTATTTAAGAGAAGCTTTAATGATAAGATCTACATCGTGTCCATGGGCATGAACACAAGTTCAAGGTCGACTCCCACTTCTCCAATGCATAACCTTTCATTCACTTCTCACGTTCGATGAAGTTGCAGTGTTGAAATTTTATCTGGTGAAGCACCAGAAGAGTATGACTCGTGAAAACTTCCGATTTCCCACATAGTAAGGAAGGCATAGGTTCAACCCATCAGGGCATCTTACGAACATATACCACAAACTTCAGGGTAAATAATACAAGCTCGAAAGTAGAGCATTGTTCAAAAGCAGATGATACAATTTACCAAAGGCATTATATATCAGAGGAAAGGCTCACGAGGTTATTGATTAAGGAGGACACTGTCGAATAATAATCCAATAAAGGATCCGACGGTCCATAGCGGAGCTGATGTGAGCATCGGCACACAATCAGTTGAAGAAAGGATGCAAGGGCATCAGATTATAGAACACCTGAATGGTTCGATGCTTAGATATCAAAGGAATTACGATTTCCAAATAGAAGGATCAGAAGCAGACGCTCTGATCAAGGGTGGATAAGTTCAATAGACCTAAGGGTACAATTGACGGCGAACAGAATGGTCGAGAACAAGCTCATGTTCAAAAATGACGTCTGAGCCAGAAAGATAATTTAAAAGGATCAAATGATGATTGCGTGCATTCGCACTCAGGTTGAATCAATAGGATCAAAATGACGGTGCCTAAGGATACTAACGAATATTGCCAGACATATGGAAAGCATCCAGAATGCAAGCAGACAAGTATTGCAGAGCAATAAGCTACTAAGGATTTTTGGAGTATCGAATAGTATTTCAAAGACTTTTGTGAAACGCATGAACAACTGGGGATGAGCGGATACTCGACAAGTGGGAGGAATTTTCAATAAGGATATTCATGTGGTAAAGAACTGCAAGGCAGTAAGCTTAAAGGATTTTCGGAACAACAAAGAGTATATCGGGATATCTTGCAATAACAAGATCAACGGGGAATGATTGTATGAATGGCAAGTGTAAGCAGTTTTTCATAGGGGTTGACGGTGGAAGGAAATCGCAATGCGATGGCACAAAGACTCGAGAGAACATCGTAGAGTAACTTCGGAATCTTCTAGTGCAGCAGGCGATCATCTGAAGTGAGGGGCTCTCCGTGAGCAAGTATTATCGAGAACCTAAAGTTAGTTTTGTTTTTAGCAAAATCATTTAACCCGAATAGAAGAGAGCTCAGAGTCCCAGAGTAAAGGTCGAGGAGTAAAAGATCCTAGTACCACCCGATGGCGACGTGGGCCCGTAAGGCACACAGCCAAGTTAGTAAAAGTTTTGCAATGTCTAGACTCGACATCGGCCAAGGAGTGTGGAAGGGGGATTCCTACAGGCAGTCGGCTCTGATACCAACTTGTGACGCCCCCGATTCAATCGTACACTAATCATGCACGCAAATGTGTACGATCAAGATCAAGGACTCACGGGAAGATATCACAACACAACTCTACAAAATAAAAAAAATTCATACAAGCATCATAATATAAGCCAGGGGCCTCGAGGGCTCGAATACAAGTGCTCGATCATAGACGAGTCAGCGGAAGCAACAATATCTGAGTACAGACATAAGTTAAACAAGTTGCCATAAGATGGCTAGCACAAACTGGGATACAGATCGAAAGAGGCGCAGGCCTCCTGCCTGGGATCCTCCTAACTACTCTTGGTCATCGCCAGCGGCCTGCACGTAGTAGTAGGCACCTCCGGGGTAGTAGGAGTTGTCGTCGACGGTGGCGTCTGGCTCCAGGGCTCCAGCATCTGGTTGCGACAACCAGGTAGAAGGGAAAGGGGAAAAGAGGGAGAAAAGCAACCGTGAGTACTCATCCAAAGTACTCGCAAGCAAGGAACTACACTACATATGCATGGGTATATGTGTAAAGGGCCATATCAGTGGACTGAACTGCAGAATGCCAGAATAAGAGGGGGGATAGCTAGTCCTATCGAAGACTACGCTTCTGGCAGCCTCCGTCTTGCAGCATGTAGAAGAGAGTAGATTGAAGTCCTCCAAGTAGCATCTCCAAGTAGAATCTCCAAATAGCATCTCCAAGTAGCATCTCCAGTAGCATCGCATAGCATAACCCTACCCGGCGATCCTCCCCTCGTCGCCCTGTGGAAAAGCGATCACCGGGTTGTCTGTGGAACTTGGAAGGGTGTGTTTTATTAAGTATCCGGTTCTAGTTGTCATAAGGTCAAGGTACAACTCCAAGTCGTCCTGTTACCGAAGATCACGGCTATTCGAATAGATTAACTTCCCTGCAGGGGTGCACCAACTTACCCAACACGCTTGATCCCATTTGGCCGGACACACTTTCCTGGGTCATGCCCGGCCGCGGAAGATCAACACGTCGCAGCCCCACCTAGGCACAACAGAGAGGCCAGCACACCGGTCTAAACCTAAGCGCGCAGGGGTCTGGGCCCATCGCCCTGAGCACACCTGCACGTTGCGTGGGCGGCCAAAAGCAGACCTAGCCTAGTGGCGTTCCAGTCCAATTCGGCGCGCTCCGCTCCGTCGCTGATGTCCGAAGTGCTTCGGCTGATACCACGACGTCGGGATACCCATAACTACTCCCACGTAGATGGATAGTGCGTATAAGCTCGTAGCCAACTCAGATCAAATACCAAGATCTCGTTAAGCGTGTTAAATATCCATTAACGCCGAACAGGGCCAGGCCCACCTGTCTTCTAGGTGGTCTCAACCTGCCCTGTCGCTCTGCCACAAGTAACAGTCGGGGGCCGTCGGGAACCCAGGCCCACCTCTACCGGGATGGAGCCACCTGCCCCTTCAGCCCCCATCTCCGAACAGTATCACAGGTAATGTAACTATGTAAAGTATATCGTATATGCCCGTGATCACCTCCCGAAGTGATCACAACCCAGTAGTATAGCATGGCAGACGGACAAGAGTGTAGGGCCACTGATGGAACACTAGCATCCTATACTAAGCAGTAGGATAGCAGGTAAAGGTAACAACAATAGTAGCAAGGACAGGCTATGCAGCAGTATAGGATTAACTGAAAGCAGTAACATGCTACACTACTCTAATGCAAGCAGTATAGAGTAGAATAGGCGATATCTGGTGATCAAGGGGGGGGGCTTGCCTGGTTGCTCTGGCAAGAGAGAGGGGTCGTCAACTCCGTAGTCGAACTGGGCCGCAGCAGCGTCGGTCTCGTAGTCTACCGGAGAGAAGAGGGGGAAGAAACAGTAAATACAATGCAAACATAAACATGACGATGCGTGACATGACAATGAGCAGTGCGAGGTGTGTCCTAACGCGACAGCAGGTGGTACCGGCGAAGGCAGGGAACATCCGGGAAAGTATTCCCGATGTTTTGCGTTTTCGGACAGATGGACCGGAGGGGGAAAGTTGTGAGTTCGATAGGTTAGGGAGGTGTGGTGGACGAACGGACTGCGTATCCGGATTCGTCTCGTCGTTCTGAGCAACTTTCATGTAGAAAGTATTTTCATCAGAGCTACGGTTTATTTTCTATTAATTTTAAAAGATTTAAATCATTTTCAGGATTTGTTTAATTATTTTAATGCATCATTATCCAGAATAGTGCATGCTGACGTCATCATGACGTCAGCATGACGTCAGCAGTCAACAGGGAGTTGACTGGGTCAATCTGACGTGTGGGTCCCGCATGTCATTGACTGATTAGTCTAATTAGGGTTTAATAAAACTAACAACTTAATTAGATTAATTAAACATGATTAATTAACTTAATTAATCCATTAATTATTTTAATCATTAATTAATTAATTATTAATTAATTTCTTATTTATATATTTATTTTTATTATAATAATATTTTTTTTAATTCTCTTTTCTCTTTTTTTAAGCGTTCTGGGTCGGGCCCCACGTGCCATAGGCACAGGGGCCATAGCGGGCAGGCGGGCAGGCGGGCGTCGGGCACAGGCGCAGCCCGTATGGGCGCTGCAGGCGCGACCGGCAAGGGCAACCCAACTGGGGCGCCGGCGACCACGGCAGAGCGCCGGAGAAGAGGGGGGGCGGTGGCCTGGGATGACCTGGGTGGGCGCGGGTCGGCAGTGAGGGGAGCCGCAGCGAGGGGGGCGCGACACACCAGGGCACGGGGAAGGGCAGCCGCAGCTGCGGTCGGCGCGAGCGAGCGGGAGGAGGGGGGGGAGGCGGTGCGGTGGCCGTGGTGCCGTTCGGCGATCCAAACGGCGCGACGGGACGGTGTCGGGAGGGAGAAGAGGAGGCCGGGGCCTCACCGAGGGAGTGTAGGGGACGGGGCCATGGGCTCGATGAAGGTCGGGGTCGGCGGCAACGTTGGGGAGGCGGTCCGGCGAGGCGGCGTTGTCGAGGCGGCGGAGCAGTCCTTGGGTGGCGGCGGTGTCTTGCGACGTCCGGCGGCGGCATGGGCGACATGGCGACGACGACGACACAGGGGAGGACGACGGCGCTGGCGGACCAGCGAGGTGGCCTCCGGTGACGGGGTCGGGGCGGCCATGGATGGGGCGCGCGCGGAGCTCGGGGGAGACGACCCGGTGCATGAAGGAGAGGGAGGAGGCCGGGAAGTGCGGCGCCGGTGAGGCGCCGGGGTGGCGCGGGGGTGCTGGCGTTCGGCGGCGACGAGCG
>NC_041391.1:295075175-295093839 GCF_002162155.2 Triticum dicoccoides | reverse complement strand
CTTTGTTTTAGTTTAGTTACAGTTTTCTATTTTCGTATTTTCTTTTATTTATTTATTCTCTTGTTTCTGTTTTCTTTTACTTATGTAATATTTTATAGTTTTACAAAAAGTGAAACCCACACCTAAAATAGAGTTACAATTATAACTACTGCCACAAAAGGTTTTAACCCTGAACAAAATAGTATAGTATTTTATAAAATCCAAAATGCATATATTTAATTGTTTTACCTACCACTTTAATTACTTAAGTGCATTTAAACCTTTTATAAAAATGTGGTTTCTCCACCATAATTACCTATGCATTATTTGACACAACCCAAACAATTTAGTTTTAATATTTCAAAACTTTTGTCGTTTGCCTTTATTTTAAATTTTAATTTGACACGGTTTGAACTAACGGACGTTTAGCATCGGTAATCGGGATGACGTGGCTTGATTAGCGTGGGATTATTTTAGCAAGATTATCCGGGCGTCACATAAGCTTTCTTTGGCTATGCTATTTTGATAAGACATGATTATTTGTTAGTATGCTTCAACTATTACTATTTTTATGTTCTATAAGCTTTTATCTTGAATCATTTGGATCTGAACATTCATGCCACAATAAAGAAAATTACATTGAGAATTATACTAGGTAGCATTCCACATCAAAAATTCTGTTTTTATCATTTACCTACTCGAGGACGAGCATGAATTAAGCTTGGGGATGCTTGATACGTCTCCAACGTATCTATAATTTTTGATTGTTCCATGCTATTATATTACCCATTTTGGATGTTTATGGGCTTTACTTTACACTTTTATATCATTTTTGGGACTAACCTACTAACCGGAGGCCCAGCCCGAATTGCTATTTTTTTGCCTATTTTAGTGTTTCGAAGAAAAGGAATATCAAACGGAGTCCAAACGGAATGAAACCTTCAGGAACAATCTTTTTGGAACAAACGTGATCTAGGGGACTTGGAGTGGACGTCAAGCAACAGAGGAGGCGGCCACGAGGGTGCCCGGCGCACCCCCTACAGGTGGGCATGCCCCCCACCCTCGTGGGCCCCTCGAGCGTCCACTGACCTACTTCTTCCTCCATGGTCAATTCCCCCTCTGGCGGAGCACCGGCAAAGGCTCCAAGATGGGATCTCATGGATACAGAAGGTTGCTGCGGTAGAAATAGTTTTTCGTGGTGCTCCTCGATGGTTTCAGGGTACGTGGGTATATATAGGAGGAAGAAGTAGGTCGATGGATGCTCAAGGGGCCCACAAGGGTGGGGGGCGCGCCCACTTGTAGGGGGCGTTCCGGGCACCCTCGTGGCCGCCTCCTCTGTTGATTGACGTCTACTCCAAGTCCCCTAGATCACGTTTGTTCCAAAAAGATCGCTCCCGAAGGTTTCATTCCGTTTGGACTCCGTTTGATATTCATCTTCTTCGAAACACCGAAATAGGCAAAAAAACAGCAATTCGGGCTGGGCCTCCGGTTAGTAGGTTAGTCCCAAAAAAATATAAAAGTGTAAATTAAAGCCCATAACGGGTAATAAAATAGCATGGAACAATCAAAAATTATAGATATGTTGGAGACGTATCATTCCACAATCATAGCCATTACATATTTTGAATGGAAAAGCGTGTCAAAGTTTAATCATTGATGTTACCAAGAAGACATTAGTTTAATATATTGGAATTGGAAAACCTTGTCAAATTTTGCTCATTGATGTTATCCAGAAGACATGCATTTGATATTTTTGAGTGGGACACCCTTTGCTATGAGCAACATCGATCGTTTTTTCCTATTCCTGTCTTCAGTTCAGAAATATTTACTTTGCTGAGATGCATAGTCACATGAATGCTGACTTATGTAAGGTATTTTAATAGTTTGTTCTGAATGTTGTCTATGTAATGCCAGGCCTTGTGAGTTTGATTGCAAAGTTGAGCTTGGAATGTTGTGGCATGCGGCATCATGAGCTGTTCACCGTGCCTCCCGAGAATAATGCTTCATATTGTTTTGCATGTTGAGCTAATGCCTGTGATTTGCATGTTATGAAGATCATCCTCTTCTGTTGTTTCTGTGCTTAAGATGTTCATTGTCTTATGTTTCATTCATAGCCTATACAACAACTCGGGTAGGTTAGAGGTGAAACCATATGATCTTCCGACCAACTCATCATCTTAGGCTGTGATTGGATCATCGTTTTCCAATCAAAACCGCTTGTAAAACTGACGGTTGTAAATAAAAGCAGATGGTCTCGGGCGAAGCGCTTGGTTGGTCGATTTTGACTAGTAAAATATACACTGGTCTCTCAAATTACACGTGTGGCCCGCCGGTTTTACTTACAGACTTCGGGCCCTCGGTTTCATTACGCCTGTATTTTATGCGTTGTTTCCGATGACGAGTAAATTACACTTGTATCTTAATATAGGTGTGAAATAAACCAGAGCTCCCAAGCGCGGCCTTACCGTTTCATGCCGTCTCAGTCTCTCGAAGTTGCTCATAGGTGTCCGATGATCCTGGCTTCCTGAATGAGCAGCGGGCGCTGTATCAGACCATTTGTAGGGCCCTCAAGGCCCTCTCCGTCGTCCTTCAAGTTGTTGCGCTCGCCGTGGCGCCGAGCATTGTCAACATGGTCAACAAACATGATGATTCAGGAGATGACTTTATTTTGACTGGATGACAGTAGGGACCCACTAGGGCCATAGCCGTACGTACGCAAGTGCCTCATTATTATGTACAACTATATATTTTTTGCTTCCTCCTGGTTTCCTGACATCACGGTCCCACACCATTGTCATCCTATGTAGTCAATAAACGAGAGAATTGCACAAGGAGTGGCCGAACGCTGGGACCAAGCAGCTCGAGCAGTATTTGTGTTTTTGAGGTGTGAGCACTGCAGAGTTTTTCTTGAGCGATGTTTTCGTTGTTGTTCAGAGGAGAGCAGGGTATTAACTGGGCGGGCTGTGGCCCGTCTAGCCCAGCCCAAATATTTTTTTTCAAGCTGAAAATGGCTAGCCCAACTATACTTTTTTTGAGGAATACCCAGGCAAGGTCAACTTGTTATTCTCCGCCCCGCTGGGCTGCAAATCTTTCCTAGGAGGGATGCATTAGGCTTAATAGGAAAATGGGCTTTAAAAATAATAAATGAGACGTAATTATAAAAACTAGGCGGTAATATAAAAAACGCACCAAACACGTAATTAGTTTATAAAAATTATTTTTGGATTTTGAAAATTTTAATTTCATTAATTGTTGCACGTGCAATGTTTTGTTGGATTTTTACGTAATACAAATTTATATTGAAATTGTATTTAATCTGACTAGAAATTTCGGGATAAAAATATTTCGGATCCCATCAAAATGTAGGAAATTTTATTGAATTCTGTTTTGAATGGTTGGTTGAAATTATTAATCGTTGTCCTATCTAGAAATTGGGATGTACTTTTAACAAACTGTAAATGGTCCGTGGTAAATTCCATTAGAATTCAAAAATGGGTTGTACATTCTTACAAATCGCAAATGGGCTATAAGCTCTCTGCCACACACTTGTGGGCCTACTAAGTTGACGCGTCCCCTAATAAAAGTAAGTTGATGCGTATGCAAGGCTTTGTCAACTTATAGTCAACACACGGTTCTAGCAGCAGTGGCCGTTGGATGTCCATCCAATGGATGTCGTGCTTCTTCTTCAATCTCGGATAATCTAGCTTCAGCCGCCCAAAAAATGATTCCTTCCCCTGACATCTGGGACACGCCGTTTCGGAGGCTGACCTGTGTGCCTACTAAGTTGACGCGTACCAAGGGCTTTGTCAACTTAGTCAATATAAACGATTCTGGCTGCAGTGACCGTACGATGTCCATCCAACGGCTGTCGTGCTTCTTCAACCTCTGGTCTTCTTGCTTCAGCCGCCCAAAGCAGCGTCGGTCGTGCCACCTGCTCCTGCCTCTCGTGGCTGGTTGTGCTGCCGCGGAGGCCTAACCGCCCTCTACTACTCCCACCGCTGGCCAGGCCATCCCTCCACTCACCCACACCCCCTGTTAATCTATGGCAACGACAGCCTCACACCAAAGCCGAACCAGTGAACCCTTGTACTCCTCTTCACGTCGGCATCCACTGTCGCGTCTTCCCCGGCTCCGCGTCGTCCCCTTCCTAGGCCTCGCCATCGTCCACCGCCCTGGTGCTCTCGACGCGGCGTGGTCAATGTGGTCAAGGAACGACTTCCATCGGACGTGGACTATACGTGGAGAGGCGGACAGTTGGGTCCACGACCGCACACAAGGAAATGCCTCCTTATTACGCGCAAAATAATGATTCCTCCACCTGACATCTGGGACCCACCGGAAGGGCCTCTGTATTTCGCAAAAAAAAAAGTCCCCCCCGCTGATAGGTCGGACCCACCAGCTATATCTTCGCACGTAAGGAAGTGCCTCCTTATTACGCACAAAAAAATGAATACCCCCCCTGCTAGTTGGGACCCAGCATAGTGGGAGGCTGACTTGTGGGCCTACTAAGTTGACGGGGACGGAGGGCTTTGCCAACTTAGTCAATATGAACGATTCTAGCTCCAGTGACCGTATGATGTCCATCCAACGACCGTTGTGCTTCTTCAACCTCTGGTCTTCTTGCTCCAACCGCCCAAAGCAGCGCCGGTCGTGCCGCCTGCTCCTGCCTCTCGTGGCCGGTTGTGCTGCCGCGAAGGCCTCACCTCCCCCTACTACTCCCACCGCTGGCCGGGCCATCCCTCTACTCACCCACACCCCCTGTTATTCTGTGGCGACGGCAGCCCCACACCGTAGCCGAACCAGTGAACCCTCGTACTCCTCTTCATGTGGGCATCCACTGTCGCGTCTTCCCCGGCTCCGCGTCATCCCCTTCCTAGGCCTCGCCATCGTCCACCACCCTGGTGCTCTCGGCGCGGCGTGGTCAATGTGGTCAAGGAATGACTTCCATCGAAAGAGTATCGTACGTGGAGAGGCTGACAGCTGGGTCCACGGCCGCAGCAAGGAAGTGCCTCCTTATTACATGCAAAATAATGATTCCTCCACCTGACAGCAGGGACCCACCGAATGGGCCACCGTATTTTGCGAAAAAACATTTCCCCCTGACTGCTGGGACCCACCAGCTACATCTTCGCACGCAAGGAAGTGCGTCCATATTACGGGCAAAAAAAAATGATTCGCCCCCCTGACTGTTGGGACCCACCAGCTACATCTTCGCACGCAAGGAAGTGCCTGACAATCGGGACCCACCTGGTCGAAGCGTACGTAGCATTGTCATTCTGGTCGCAAACATATACGTAAGTACTGCTTGATGTAGAGGCACGCACGTGTCATAGTAGAGGCGCACACATATCGTAGTAGAGGCACGCACGTAGCATGTACACGTACATACATCGACCAGGGTGCAAGAAAGTAAATACGACCATGTACATACATACGGGCGGGGTCTCGAACGCCTACTCGCGCATACGTACGACCAGGGCTCGTGTACATGGCTGCGTCGGAATGGAGAAACTGTGTCGTCGTTGTGTTCATGGGGAGCCAACCGGCAGGGTCGGAACGAAATGCGTCGTCGTGTTCATCGGGAGGGCTTGGATGGAACAGCCGATGGAAACAAGGTCTGACGTACCACAGAACGGAGGAAACAACCTTATGTTCGACCGGCCATGGTCAAAACAGGATCATGTTCATCGAGAGGGGTCTGGAGTACCGTAAAATGGAGGAACCGGACTTCTGTTGGACCTCCTACCATTGAAACGGGGTCCTATTGATCAGGAGGGGTGTGGCGTACCGCAAAACGTCGGAAACAAACTTGTGTTGGAGTGTTACAGTCGAAACGGGGGTCCTGTTCATCGGGAGGGGTGTGGCATACCGCAAAACGGGACTCCACGGGATATTGTTCATCTCCACCATCGACCTCCTTCAGCCTCCACGGGCTACTGTTCATCCACCATCGACCTCCTCCAGCCTCCACCTGCGACTGTTCATCCACGGGCTCCTGTTCATCCAGCATCCACCGCGCGCTCCTCCACCGGCTACTGTTCAACCAGCCCTCTCCACGGGGTCCTGTTCAACCACCCCTCCACGGGCTACTGTTCATCCCGCCCTCCACCGGCTACTGATCAACCAGCCCTCCACCGGCTACTGTTCAACCTTCCCTCCACGGGGTCTTGTTCATCCACGCCCAACCGACTCGATCGATCGGAGTCCTGTTCATCCAACGACAACACCACGGGGTCCTGTTCATCCAACCCCCCACCGGGAACTGTTCATCCAAACCCCCCAACAACGCTCACTTTTCATCCAGAGGCAGCATCGATCGGGTTCAGTTAGCAGCAGTAGCGAAGGAATCGCTCGATCGGGTTCAGTTAACAGCCATCAATCGATCGCTCGGGTTCAGTAACGCGTAGCCTGCCGTGCAATCACTCGGGTTCAATAGGCGAACGCCTCGCTCGGGTTCAGTTAGAGCCCAACGCCTCGCATGCGCATGCGTGTACGAGAGAAACGTGCAAACCTCCGTGCATCGCTCGGCCCCGACCACCCACCGTAACCGGGAACACCACGATATTTTCCTCGCCCTCGCTTCTACCACGATTTTTTCCGTCATGGACGGCCCAAAGAATATCATGCAACTGCGTCTCCGGCCCGCCCAGGATGAAAAGCCCATTTTCTGTCATGATTTTTTGTCATAGAAGTAAGAGCCCACCACATCTATGATGATACCGGGTTTTGTCACAATTATCGTCATAGAAGTGTCATAAGCATGACATAATTTTTTTCGTTCGGCCCGAAATGTCACGAATGTGCCTTTTTTTGTAGTGGGTACTACCGCTGGCTACTACCACTCTACTTCCGCTCGAAGGACAGAGTAGTTTAGAGGACAAAAAATAAGTGATACTCCCGGCGGTAGTAGAACACCGGTAGTTCCGCCGCGGCGGTACTACCACTTCGCAGGAGCGGTACTTCAGCTGAACTATTAGATGCCCAATAAATCTGCGGTGGTGGGGTGCTAGTCAGAGCCGCAGTACTACCGGAGTGGTACTACCGCGCTAAACTACCGCCCTGCTACTGCTCATTTATAGAGCACTAAAAATAGGTGGAAGTTGAAGGAAATATGCCCTAGAGGCAATAATAAAGTTGTTATTCTATATTTCCTTGTTCATAATAAATGTTTATATTTTCATGCTAGAATTGTATTGATCAGAAACCTGAATACATGTGTGAATACATAGACAAACACCGTGTGCCTAGTGAGCCTCTACTTGACTAGCTCGTTGATCAAAGATGGTTAAGATTTCCTAACCATGGACATGAGTTGTCATTTGATAACGGGATCACATCATTAAGAGAATGATGTGATGGACAAGACCCATCCATTAGCTTAGCATAATGATAGTTCAATTTTATTGCTATTGCTTTCTTCATGTCAAATACATATTCCTTCGACTATGAGATTATGCAACTCCCAGATACCGGAGGAATACCTTGTGTCCTATCAAACGTCACAACATAACTGGGTGATTACAAAGATGCTCTACATGTATCTCTCAAGGTGTTTGTTGAGTTGGCATAGACCAAGATTAGGATTTGTCACTCCAAATATCGGGGAGGTATCTCTGGGGCCTCTCGGTAATACACATCATAAGCTTGCAAGCAAATGATTAAGGAGTTAGTCACGAGGTGATGTATTACAGAACGAGTAAAGATACTTGCGAGTAACGAGATTGAACTAGGTATGAAGATACCGACGATCGAATCTTGGGCAAGTAACATACCGACAAACAAAGGGAATAACGTATGTTGTCATGACGGTTTGACCGATAAAGATCTTCGTAGAATATGTAGGAGCCAATACGGCCATCCAGGATACGCTATTGGTTATTGGCCGGAGAGGTGTCTCGGTCATGTCTACATAGTTCTCGAACCCGTAGGGTCCGCACGCTTAATGTTCGATGACGATATTGTATTATATGAGTTATGTGATTTGGTGATTGAATGTTGTTCGGAGTCCCGCATGAGATCACGGACATGATGAGGAGTCTCGAAATGGCCGAAAGGTAAAGATTGATATATAGGACGATAGTATTTGGACACCGAAGTGTTCCAGGGGTACCGGGTACATATCGGGTCACCGGAAGGGGTTCCGGGCACCCTAGCAAAAGATATGGGCCTTATGGGCCAAGAGGGGAAACGCACCAGCCACCAGGGGCTGGTGCGCCCCCCATATGGGCCGAACCAGAGGAGAAGGAAAGAGGGGAAGGGGGAAGGAAAGGGGGGATTCGGCCTCCCCCGTCCTTCCCTCCTCCCTCCTCTTTCCCCCCTCCTCGGATAAATAAGGAAGGGGGCGGCCAAGGAGGAACCCAAGTAGAATTCGGTCCTACTTGGGGCACCTCCTGGCCTCTCCCCTCCCCTTCCCACTATATATATATATGTGTGTGTGTGTGGGGGGGGGGGTGCCCCCTAGCATGCCCCAGACAAATGTTAGTCGTGTGAGGCGCGCCCTCCACCGTTTACTCCCACGGTCATATCTTCATAGTTCTTAGGCGAAGCCCTGCGAGGATCACTTCACCATCACCGTCACCACGCCGTCGTGCTGACGGAACTCATCTACTACCTCGACATCTTGCTAGATCAAGAAGGCAAGGGACGTCACCGAGCTGAATGTGTGCAGAACGCGGAGGTGTCGTGCGTTCATTACTTGATCGGTTGAAGCGCGAAGAAGTTCGACTACATCAAGCGCGTTGAGAAACGTTTCCGCTTATGGTCTACGAGGGTACGTAGACACACTCTCCCCCTTGTTGCTATGCATCTCCATTGATAGATCATTTCGTGTGCATAGAATTTTTTTTGCTTTCCATGCAACGTTTCCCAACCGTGGCATCATGAGCCAGGTCTATGCGTAGATGATATGCACGAGTAGAACACAAAGAGTTGTGGGCAGTGATAGTCATACTGCTTACCCACCAACATTTTATTTTGATTCGACGATATTGTGGGATGAAGCGGCCCGGACTAACCTTACATGTCCATGTACATGAGACTGGTTCCACCGACAGACATGCAACTAGTTTTGCATAAAGGTGGCTGACGGGTGTCTGTTTCTCCTACTTTAGTTGAATCGAATTTGATTGTGGCCGGTCCTTGAAAAAGGTTAAAACAACAAACTTGACGAAACACCATTGTGGTTTGATGCGTAGGTAAGAACGGTTCTTGCTAGAAGCCCGTAGCAGCCACGTAAAACTTGCAACAACAAAGTAGAGGACGTCTAACTTGTTTTTGCAGGGCATGTTGTGATGTGATATGGTCAAGACATGATGTGATATACGTTATTGTATGAGATTATCATGTTTTATAAAAGTTATCGGCAACCTGCATGAGCCTTATGGTTGTCTCTTTATTGTATGAAATGCAAACTCCATGTAATTGCTTTACTTTATCACTATGCGTTAGCGATAGTTGTACAAGCAATAGTTGGCGAGACGACCACGACGCAGCAATGGAGATCAAGGTGTCGAGCCGGTGACGATGGAGATCATGACGATGCTTTGGAGATGGAGACCAAAAGCACAAGATGATGATGGCCATATCATGTCACATATTTTTGATTGCATGTGATGTTTATCTTTTATGCATCTTATTTGCTTAGTACGGCAGTAGCACTATAAGATGATCCCTTAACTAAATTTCAAGGTAAAAGTGTTCTCCCTGAGTATGCACCGTTGCTACAGTTCGTCGTGTTGAGACACCACGTGATGATCGGGTGTGATAGACTCTACGTTCACATACAACGGGTGCAAGATAGTTTTGCATATGCGGAATACTTGGGTTAAACTTGACGAGCCTAGCATGTACAGACATTCAGAACACTCGAGACTGAAAGGTCGAACGTGAATCATATACTCCCTCCGTCCAAAAATACTTGTCATCAAATTGAACAAAAAGGGATGTATCTAGAACTAAAATACATCTAGATACATTCCCTTTTATTCATTTTGATGACAAGTATTTCTGGACAGAGGGAGTAGTAGATATGATCAACATAGAGATTTTCACCATTGATGACTACTCCATCTCACATGATGATCGGAGATGGATTAGTTGATTTGGATCACGTATCATTTATATGACTTGAGGGATGTGTTGGAAATATGCCCTAGAGGCAATAATAAATTGGTTATTATTATTATATTTCCTTGTTCATGATAATCGTTTATTATCCATGCTATAATTGTATTGATAGGAAACTCAGATACATGTGTGGGTACATAGACAACACCATGTCCCTAGTAAGCCTCTAATTGACTAGCTCGTTGATCAACAGATGGTCATGGTTTCCTGACCATGGACATTGGATGTCGTTGATAATGGGATCACATCATTAGGAGAATGGTGTGATGGACAAGACCCAATCCTAAGCCTAGCACAAAGATCGTAGTTCGTATGCTAAAGCTTTTCTAATGTCAAGTATCATTTCCTTAGACCATGAGATTGTGCAACTCCCGGATACCGTAGGAATGCTTTGGGTGTACCAAACGTCACAACGTAACTGGATGGCTATAAAGGTGCACTACATGTATCTCCGAAAGTGTCTGTTGGGTTGGCACGAATCGAGACTGGGATTTGTCACTCCGTGTAAACGGAGAGGTATCTCTGGGCCCACTCGGTAGGACATCATCATAATGTGCACAATGTGACCAAGGGGTTGATCACGGGATGATGTGTTACGGAACGAGTAAAGAGACTTGCTGGTAACGAGATTGAACAAGGTATCGGTATACCGACGATCGAATCTCGGGCAAGTACAATACCGTTAGACAAAGGGAATTGTATACGGGATCGATTGAGTCCTTGACATCATGGTTCATCTGATGAGATCATCGTGGAACATGTGGGAGCCAACATGGGTATCCAGATCCCGCTGCTGGTTATTGACCGGAGAACGTCTCGGTCATGTCTACATGTCTCCCGAACCCGTAGGGTCTACACACTTAAGGTTCGATGACGCTAGGGTTATAAAGGAAGTTTGTATGTGGTTACCGAATGCTGTTCGGAGTCCCAGATGAGATCCCGGACGTCACGAGGAGTTCCGGAATGGTCCGGAGGTAAATATTTATATATGGGAAGTCCTGTTTTGGTCACCGGAAAAGTTTTGGGTTTTTCCGGTAATGTACCGGGACCACCGGGAGAGTCCCAGGGGTCCACCAAGTGGGGCCACCAACCCTGGAGGGCTGCATGGGCCAAGTGTGGGAGGGAACCAGCCCCAGGTGGGCTGGTGCGCCCCCCACAAGGGGCCCAAGGCGCAAGGGAGAGTGGGAGGGGGCAAACCCTAGGGCAGATGGGCCCTAAGGCCCACCCCAGGCGCGCCTCCCCTCTCTCCCCCTCTGGCCGCCACCCAGATGGCATCTGGGGGCTGCCGCCACCCTTGGGGAGGGAACCCTAGAGGGGGCGCAGCCCCCTCCCCTCCCCCTATAAATACTTGAGGCCTGGGGGCTGCCCAACACATGAGAATCTCTCCCTCTTGGCGCAGCCCTACCTCTCTTACTCCTCCTCTCCCGTGGTGCTTGGCGAAGCCCTGCTGGACTACCACGCTCCTCCATCACCACCACGCCATTGTGCTTCTGCTGGATGGAGTCTTCCTCAACCTCTCCCTCTCTCCTTGCTGGATCAAGGCGTGGGAGACGTCACCGGGCTGTACGTGTGTTGAACGCGGAGGTGCCGTCCGTTCGGCACTAGGATCTCCGGTGATTTGGATCACGACGAGTACGACTCCTTCAACCCCGTTCTCTTGAGTGCTTCCGCTTAGCGATCTACAAGGGTATGTAGATGCACTCTCCTTCCCCTCGTTGTTGGTTTCTCCATAGATAGATCTTGGTGACACGTAGGAAAATTTTGAATTTCTGCTACATTCCCCAACAGGATGTCTATCTAAGTGGGAGTTCTTAAGTAATTTGATTAATTGAGCTTAATTTATCATGAACTTAGTCCTGATAGTATTTGCATATCTATGTTGTAGATCAATGGCCCGTGCTATTGTTCCCCTGAATTTTAATGCATTCCTAGAGAAAGCTAGGTTGAAAGATGATGGTAGCAACTACACGGACTGGGTCCGTAACTTGAGGATTATCCTCATTGTTGCACAGAAGAATTATGTCCTTGATGCACCGCTAGGTGAGAGGCCTGCTGTAGGAGCAGATGCTGATGTTTTGAACGTCTGGCAAGCTTGATCTGATGACTACTCGATAGTTTAGTGTGCCATGCTTTACGGCTTAGAATCGAGACTTCAAAGACGTTTTGAATGTCATGGAGCATATGAGATGTTCCAGGAGTTGAAGTTAATATTTCAAGCAAATGCCCGAGTTGAGAGATATGAAGTCTCCAACAAGTTCTATAGCTGCAAGATGGAGGAGAACAGCTCTTTCAGTGAACATATACTCAAAATGTTTGGGTATCATAATCACTTGACTTAGCTAGGAGTTAATCTTCCAGATGATAGTGTTATTGACAGAGTTCTTCAATCACTGCCATCAAGCTAAAAAGGCTTCGTGATGAACTATAATATGCAAGGGATGGAGAAGACAATTCTCGAGCTCTTCACAATGCTCAAAGCTGCGGAAGTAGAAATCAAGAAGGAGCATCAAGTGTTGATGGTTAACAAGACCACTAGTTTCAAGAAAAAGGGCAAGGGAAAGAAAGGGAACTTCAAGAAGAATGGCAAGCAAGTTGCCACTCCCGGGAAGAAGCCCAAAGCTGGCCCCAAGCTTGAAACTGAGTGCTTCTACTTCAAAGGGACTGGTCACCGGAAGCAGATCTGCCCCAAGTATTTGGCGGATAAGAAGGATGGCAAAGTGAACAAAGGTATATTTTATATATATGTTATTGATGTGTACCTTACTAATGCTCGTAGTAGCGCCTGGGTATTTGATAATGGTTCCGTTGCTCAAATTTGTAACTCGAAACAGGGGCTACGGATTAAACAAAGATTGGCTAAGGACGAGGTGACGATGCGCATCGAGAATGGTTCCAAGGTCGATGTGATCGCCGTCGGCACGCTACCTCTACATCTACCTTCGGGATTAGTTTTAGACCTGAATAATTGTTATTTGGTGCCAGCGTTGAGCATGAACATTATATCTGGATCTTGTTTAGTGTGAGACAATTATTCATTTAAATTAGAGAATAATGGTTGTATTATTTATATGAGTAATATCTTTTATGGTCATGCACCCTTGAAGAGTGGTCTATTTTTGTTGAATCTCGATTGTGGTGATACACATATTCATAATATTGATGCCAAAAGATTCAAAATTGATAATGATAGTGCAACATATTTATGGCACTGCCGTTTAGGTTATATTGGTGCAAAGCGCATGAAGAAACTCCACGCAGATGGGCTTTTAGAATCACTTGATTATGAATAATTTGATACTTGCGAAACATGCCTCATGAGAAAGATGACTAAAACTCTGTTCTCCAAAATATTGGAGCGAGCCAATGACATGTTGGAAATAATACATACCGATGTATGTGGTCCAATCAGTGTTGAGGCATGTGGTGGGTATCATTATTTTCTGACCTTCACAAATTATTTGAGCAGATATGGGAATATCTACCTAATGATACATAAGTCTGAAACATTTGAAAAGTTCAAAGAATTTCAGAGTGAAGCAGAGAATCATCGTAATAACAAAATAAAGTTTCTATGATATGATTGCGGAGGCGAATATTTTAGTTACGAGTTTGGCCTTCATTTAAAACAATGTGGAATAGTTTCACAACTCATGCCACCTGGAACACCATAGCATAATGGTGTGTCCAAACGTCGTAACCGTACTTTATTAGATATGGTGCGATCTATGATGTCTCTTACCGATTTACCACTATTGTTTTGGGGTTATGCATTAGAGACAGCTGCATTCACGTTAAATATGGCACCGTCTAAATCCGTTGAGACGACATCGTATGAACCGTGGTTTGGCAAGAAACCTAATCTGTCATTTCTCGAAGTTTGGGGTTGCGACACTTATGTCAAAAGGCTTCAACCTGATAAGCTCGAACCCAAATCGGAGAAGTGCGTCTTCATAGGATAACCTAAGGAAACAATTGGGTACACCTTCTACCACAGATCTGAAGGCAAGATCTTTGTTGCCAAGAATGGAACATTTCTAGAAAAGGAGTTTCTCTCGAAAGAAGTGAGTGGGAGGAAAGTAGAACTTCATGAGGTAATTGTACCTTCTCTCAATTTTGAAAGTAGCACATCAGAAAAATCCGTTCCTGTGATGCCTACACCAACTAGAGAGGAAGCTAATGATTATGATCATGAAACTTCAGATCAAGTTACTGATGGACCTCGTAGGTCGAACAGAGCACGTTCCGCACCAGAGTGGTATGGTAATCATGTTCTGTAAGTTATGTTACTAGACCATAACGAACCTATGAACTATGAAGAAGATATGATGAGCCCAGATTCCGATAAATTGCTTGAGGCCATGAAATCTAAGATAGGATCCATGTATGAGAACAAAGTGTGGACTTTGTTGGACTTGCCCGATGATCGGCGAGTCATAGAAAATAAATGGATCTTCAAGAAGAAGACTGCCGCTGATGGTAATGTTACTATCTACAAAGCTCGACTTGTCGCGAAAGGTTTTCGACAAGTTCAAGGAGTTGACTATGATGAGACTTTCTCACCTGTAGCGATGCTTAAGTCTGTCCGAATCATGTTAGAAATTGCCGCATTTTATGATTATGAAATCTGGCAAATGGACGTTAAAGCTGCATTCCTTAATGGATTTCTTAAAGAAGAGTTGTATATGATGCAACCAGAAGGTTTTGTCGAGCCTAAAGGTGCTAACAAAGTGTGCAAGCTCCAACGATCCATCTATGGACTGGTGCAAGCATCTTGGAGTTGGAATATACGCTGGTGATCAAAGCATATGGTTTTATATAGACTTTCAGAGAAGCCTGTATTTACAAGAAAGTGAGTGGGAGCTCTGTGGCATTTCTAATATTATATGTGGATGACATATTATTGATTGGAAATGATGTAGAATTTCTGGATAGCATAAAAGGATACTTGAATAAGAGTTTTTCAATGAAAAGACCTTGGTGAAGCTGCTTATATATTGGGCATCAAGATCTATAGAGACAAGACGCTCAATAGGACTTTCACAAAGCATATACCTTGATAAAATTTTGAAGAAGTTTAAAATGGATCAGTCAAAGAAAGGGTTCTTGCCTATGTTACAAGGTGTGAAGTTGAGTCAGACTCAAAGCCCGACCAATACAAAAGATAGAGAGAAAATGAAAGTCATTCCCTATGCCTCAGCCATAAGTTCTATCATGTATGCTATGATGTGTACCAGACCTGATGTGTGCCTTGCCATAAGTCTGGCAGGGAGGTACCAAAGTAATCCATGAGTGGATCACTAACAGCGGTCAAGAACATCCTGAAGTATCTAAAAAGGACAAATGATATGTTTCTTATTTATGGAGGTGACAAATAGCTCGTCGTAAATGGTTACGTCGATGCTAGCTTTGACACTAATCTGGATGACTCTAAGTCACAAAAACAAATACATATTTATATTGAATGGTGGAGCTGTCAATTGGCGCAGTTTCAAGCAGAGCGTCATGGCGGGATCTACATATGAAGCGGAGTACATAGTTACTTTGGATGTAGCGGTGTTAGCCCGGTTTTCCGTCACGGGTAATCCTCACTTCTTCTTAATCAATGAAAATGGCAAGTCTTTTGCCTTGTTTCAAAAAAAGAAAAGATAGAACCAGGAGCTTGGGTTAGTTCTGGTCCTCCAGTTGCATTAGAGCATCTCCAACTGGCGCGGCAAAAGGCGCGCCCGTGCGGTAAAATTATGTTTTAGCGTGCGCCGGCTGATTCCACGCGCTTCAGCGGTGGCGGGAAATTACCGCGCGCGGGAAGCGCTTGCGCGCGCGCGGGAGAAAGCGGCACGCGGCGCGGTAGATTTGGCGCGCCGCTTACCGCGCGCCTATAAATTGCCGCGCCCGCCACCCGCACCGCACAGCCACGCGCCCTCCCCTCGCAAACTCGCCGCCTCGCCGCTTCGCAGCTTTCCGCGCCACCACCGCGCCACCATGCCGTCGCGCCGTCGGGGTGCTTCGGGCTATCGCGGCGTCCGCGTGCGCCCCAACGGCTGGTTCTCCGCCGAGATACGGTCCGGCGACGTCCGGCTCGGCCTCGGGACATTCCGGAGCGCGCACGAGGCGGCCCGCGCGTACGACGCGGCGGGCGCTTGGACAGGCCCCGGTCGCAGATGAACTTCCGAGACGTCTTCACGCGCGAGCAGGCGCAGCGCGTCGCCCCTCCGCCGCGTCTCATCACCGACCTCAACCGTGCCGACCACGCTCGGCGGCAGCGCCGCCTCCTCCTCGTCGAGGAGGACGAGCGAGCCATGGCGGAGTGGCGCTGTCGCCACCCGGAGGACGTCGTTGACGAGCATGCCTACTGGTTTAGTTTCTATCTATCTATGTATGTCGTAGTAGTATCTATTTATCTATGTATGTCGAACTATCTATCTATGTATGTCGAACTATCTATCTATCTATGTAAAATATCTTGCATCATTTTCTTTATCTATTAAAAAAATGTTTTAGAATGAGCGCGCTGCATTTTTTCCGCGCCTGCTGGAGCTGCGCGCGCGCGGATTTACAGCGTGGCTGCTGGAGCAAACGCTGCGCGCCGCGCCAAACCAGGCAATGGGCGCGCGCCAAATCAGTTTTTAGCGCGCGGTGCGTTCGGCGCCTGTTAGAGATGCTCTCAGAGCAAGCACTTACAGATTGTAATGACATTGTGACTGAGTATGTAATGACATTGTGACTGAGTATGCAAGAGTTTTCACACGAAAAAAGAAAAGAAAAAACTGATTTGCTGGCACGTTTTTTTTTTCTTTTCCATCACGTAGTTCTGCCCTAATCTCCACCACAAGGGAAAAACTGGTCTTGTGCGGCTGTAGGTTGCGCCGTGCCGTACATCCATCAAACTCCGGAAGACCGCCCTGCCCCACTATACCATCTCGTCAAGCCCCCAAAACCGCAAAGCAAAGCGCTTTTGGTTAAACTCATCGCCAAACCAAAGCGCCTCCTCCGAGCATCCGACGCTTCCAAATCTCTCCTTCCCTCACACTCCACCGACGCCCGCGGTGACCATGGCGGCGGAGCAGAGCGCGGAGCACTTCAGGGGCCAGGCGCGGCTGCCGGGCTTCGCGGCGCCGCGGCGGTACGATCTGCGCCTCACGCCAGACCTCGCCGCCTGCACCTTCGCGGGCTCGGTGTCCGTCTCCGTCGACGTCGCCGCGCCCACGCGCTTCCTCGTGCTCAACGCCGCCGACCTCGACGTGGCCCCCGGGGACGTGCACTTCGCGCCCAAGGGCTCCGGCCAGGTACCTTAACTGCTCGCGTCGTCGCGATTGTCACTGGTGGCTCGGTTTGATCTATTCGTTTGAGGTCTGGGATGTGGAAGCTGGGCCTTGGCGATTGGTCGGGTGGGGTTTTGGAACGGGGTTACGACCAGCGGCTAGGTTTTTGTCTAGGTTTCGCCCTTGGAAGTTTGACGTTTTAGCATTGCCTTGGCAGTGAAGTGAGTGAGATCGATTTCGCGCTGCTTAAAAGCTCAACAGTTGGATGTGCACTGCTTACTATAGGGCTCATAGGTTCTTTGCCTACGAGTTGCAACTGACTCAAATTGGATATATTGTCTCTATGCAACATTGTGATCGTGATATTTCATCATGAGGTGTAGATTTGGAGAAAGGATCAAAGGAAGAGATATGTGCTGCTTACATATTAGGCAAAGCTCAACAATAATAGTCATCATATTGTTTACATATTAGGCAAATGATCTGTGTTAGAATAGAATGTACTGTTTCTTTTTCACAGTTAAGGACTATTTCAAGCATTTTCCTGGCATGACCATACACCGTACATACTAAATCAGTCTGCACAGTCTGATCTACAGGGCATTTAGTACCAAGTGCTATCCTACACTATATAACCCGCTCTCATCAAAATAAGCAGTCTAGATTTTTTCTTACGAATAATCTACGTTGTTATAATCTGCAGAGTCTTTTTCTGCAGAAGTAATCTGCACCGCTATAGTCTGTTTCCATCTGACTGAACGGTCTAGATTTATTTCTTTTTTATAAGACCAATCTGGACTTCTATAATCATGTCGCACCCAAACAAGCGTTGTCATATATCCCTTTTTTCTGGACTAATGTGAGTATTTCTAGATATTTTGGACCAAGATGGGGTTTTTATCCCTCGAATAAATCATTATTATGTTTGCTCCCTAGCTAGCATGTAAATATTTCTATTTCTAGCATTTGCCGCATATATATATCAGAAGACCCAGAGCCGAGGCTGGTTCGAACCCATGACCTCCAGGCCACAAGTGGAAGGGCTCTGCCACTGCACCAGGTCCGCTCTTCAGATCAGAAGAACAAAATAAGGAAATAAAATCATGTGCTTCAGCTCACAAATAAATATGTTAGAAATAGGTAAAAGTAGAATAGGTTTATTGCCATCGACAGGATTTTTCTTGGGAACCACAAACTAGTTTGGCGGAGACAAATCAGGAGGGGAGAAAAATTTCGGAAGAAAACAAGAGTAGTAGGTAGTACCTATGCTTTGTCCGACAGCAAAAGGGAAACCGAGATGG
>NC_041391.1:295071165-295074995 GCF_002162155.2 Triticum dicoccoides | reverse complement strand
GGACCTCCAGGCCACAAGTGGAAGGGCCCTGCCACCGCACCAGGTCCGCGCTTCAGATCAGAAGAACAAAATAAGGAAATAAAATCACGTGCTTCAGCTCACAAATAAATATGTTAGAAATAGGTAAAAGTAGAATAGGTTTATTGCCATCGACAGGATTTTTCTTGGGAACCACAAACTAGTTTGGGGGAGACAAATCAGGAAGGGAGAAAAATTTCGGAAGAAAACAAGAGTAGTAGGCAGTACCTATGCTTTGTCCGACAGCAAAAGGGAAACCGAGATGGAGAAGAGAGTGGGAATTGTGAGAAGTGAATGGGTGGCTTGTGGACATGGGCAATTAAATGCTTTGCTAATCTTTAGCTAACTCATGATTAATACTCCCTCCTTCCCAAAATATAAGGCGCCGATTGACTTTTCTGGTCTTTGTTACACAAATTTGACTATGATTTTCATGTATTATATGTCTACAGAATTAGTATACAGACATATGAAATAAAATTGTTTTGAAAGGCAAATACGATGATGCCATTTATACATGTTTAATCCATGCACTCTGGTATATATGAGCAGTCAAAGTCGTGCATCAAAGGCTGTGCAAAGTCAATCACGCCTTATATTTTGGGAAGGAGGGAGTACTAGTACTAATAGAGTGCTGAGTAAAGTTAGCCCCCCTGCGCAGTTGAGCAGGCTACACCTGCTTGAGATGTCAGGCTGCCTGGCACTTCTTTCTATATTTGCTCATGAATCATGCTATCTTTTGTATCAGGTGTTACTTCCTGTGGAGGTTACCAGTGCACTGGAGGATGAGATCTTGATTATTCGCTTCAATGAAGTGCTTCCTCTTGGGGAGGGAACGTTGGTAATTGCATTCCAAGGAACTTTGAATGATAAGATGAAGGGTTTTTACAGAAGGTAATCATTTGATATCTGAAAGGTTTATATTTATAAAGATATTCACAATATAATCTTTTCCCTTTTGATTGTTAGTGTGTATGAGCTCAATGGGGAGAAGAAGAACATGGCTGTAACCCAGTTTGAACCTGCTGATGCAAGGCGCTGCTTCCCATGCTGGGATGAACCGTCTTTCAAGGTTTAAGGCTTTGCTTCTTTACTTTCTGTTTTTGGCTGATACTGTACGTTTGGTATTACATCCGTTGTGCCGGGGAAGGGAAGAAATGCGTGACGTATAGTGTTCATGTGGATTGCTATTCCTTATAGTTGGCTTTCGTGAAGTCCATGAAATTTTGTGTGATGTTATCTGTTCTGTACAATTTGGCTGTTAACTGGTTAGTATTCCACTTTGTTGGATTAGTAAATTCCGTGTTTTCAATCTTTTGTTTACTCGAGCTCTCGATTTGAACCAAACAATTTGGCCGCACAGGTTGGATGTTTCCTTCAACCCTATGGGATACACTTCCATGATGCCTGATTATATTCATCGGGAGCAGCATCGTTTGATTTGAACCTATACCTTAATGAGATATAATGCTTGCTTCAAGTTGCTTTGGAGTCATAATATGACTAGAATTAACAGTATAAACATGTGCAATTTTTGTTTTTTGTTTTTCAATGAAGGCTAAATTGGTGATGTATCAGTTCACCCACTGTTTAGAAGGGTGCATCTTTTGAACAGAAGGATTAAATATTAAGCAGACTTATATTACATATCAGTCATACTTTTGGGTTTAACTGTTCCTTTTACCCATGCAGGCTGTATTCAAAATTACTCTTGAAGTTCCGTCTGAGACCGTTGCTTTGTCAAATATGCCAGTTGTTGAAGAGAAGGTTAATGGTCCTACAAAAATTGTCTACTTTCAAGAATCACCGATAATGTCAACATACCTTGTGGCCGTTATTGTCGGCATGTTCGACTATGTAGAAGCTTTCACAGCGGATGGTACTGTAGCTCCTCTGCAACATTACTTACCATAGATCTCTCTTTCGCTTTCACCTCTTGGTGGTTCATGCCTTGAATTTAACTGGCCTCATTTCCGCTTTGCAGGTACTAGTGTTCGTGTTTACACACAGGTTGGTAAGAGTGCCCAGGGGAAGTTTGCGCTAGAGGTTGCTGTGAAGACACTGATCCTCTTCAAGGAGTAATTTTCTGATCTCGTGCCCTAGTATTGATTAACAATGTCGTCTTGAGCTCTTGCCGTAGTTCTCTCTAGATGCTGCATTTCTTAAACCCAATAGTGTTGCCTAGGAAGTTCTGGTACTCTAATAATTACCAAAACATTCTGATGTAAATAATACTACCATTGCACATAGCTAGTCAAACCGATGCACCTCTGCATTCTGAAACATTAGTTCCATATGTTGATCTATATGTTTTAGTTTGAGGCGTTTGTGTATATGCACTTGACTGGGAGCCATGTATTTTCCCCTCTATATGCAATACAACTTTATCAAATATTGCTTTACAATCCCATTTTTGTGATGCGATGATTACTAAGGCGGTAAGGCCCAGTTCTTTTGGCGGGTTCTGAAATAAGCTGCCCCCTCCCCAGCTTATTTTAGAAGCACATTTTAGAAGCTTCTAAAATAAGCTGGGGAGGGGGCTGCTTATGCCATAAACCATCAAAAGAACAGGGCCTATGTCCCATAGGTTGAAATGGTGACCTTTCCCAGAGATGGCATTTGTGTCTACAATAAGTCTTTCCAATTTGTAAAATGATTTTTATGCTATGATGATTTATCAAAATTTTACCCCTTCTGGAAACCTTTTCAAGTGATTGTATTTATTTGAGTATCTGTCACCTAAAACTGTATTCATGGGTTCAGCTAATAATGGCTCATTTGTAATTGTAGGTACTTTGCTGTGCCATATCCTCTCCCAAAAATGGACATGATTGCCATTCCTGATTTTGCTTCTGGAGCGATGGAGAACTATGGCTTAGTTACATACCGTGAAACAGCTTTGCTATTTGATGAGCGACACTCTGCAGCTGCTAATAAACAAAGGGTAGGTACTATGTGTCCCCTTCTGAGACCCATGGGATCATTCTATGGGGTTTTATTGTTTCATCCATTCACTAAGTTGGGAATGTGGTTCTCGATCGTCATTAGATCTTTTACAAAGACACATGAAAATATTTTTAGTTGTATCAGTGCACAATGCTGAATCTGATAACAAAATCAAAATTTTCTCTCGGCTGGCAATTAACAAACATAAGCACTGATAGATGCTACAAGTCATTTTGTTGAGTAAGTATACATATGCTGTTTGCTGGCCATGTGCCATTGACACCATCCTATAAAAACTAATTAGTTAATTCCTTCTTATCCGTCCAGGTTGCAGTTGTTGTTGCACATGAATTAGCTCACCAGTGGTTTGGAAATCTTGTGACTATGGAATGGTGGACACACCTATGGCTTAACGAAGGTTTTGCAACATGGGTAATAAACTGAAAACACCAAAAATATCAAGAACTTACAATTATTTCATGTTGTTGCTCATTTAATGTTGCTGTCTTGGCAGGTATCCTACTTAGCTGCAGATCGTTTCTTTCCAGAATGGAATGTTTGGATTCAGTTTCTAGAGGAATCTACAACAGGTTTCAGGTTGGATGCCCTTGCAGGGTCACATCCAATTGAGGTAACAATTATGTCGTCACTGTCAGCATGCTATGATATGACTTTTTAGGGATCTGCACTCATGTTGGACAGGGGAGATATGTCAGTTTCATATTTTTAAATGTCATGTTTACCTGAGAAAAATAGAAAATGCCTTGAGAATTTGGATTGCCATATGCTTGAGAAGCTTTCTAGATCTTTTATGTGCATGTACCGTATTTCTTCCCAGTCAAGTCTCCTGCTATGACCGTACAAAA
>NC_041391.1:295043246-295070841 GCF_002162155.2 Triticum dicoccoides | reverse complement strand
GGGGGAGGGAAAAGGTCAACTGCTTCTAACATTGGAGGGAAATTTGGTCCTGTCACACTGAAAGATGGGGGGTTTAGAAAAACCACACTCTCCTAAATGCACTAGTGGAGACTTTAAACTTTCCATTCATGCCCTTCACACTATGCCCATTGTGTACATTATAACCTGTCTTACTAGTTGATGTGTATATGTGGCTTATTATCTATCATTTCCAGGTTGATGTAAATCATGTTGATGAAATAGATGAGATATTTGATGCTATAAGCTATAGGAAAGGAGCTGCTGTTATCCGAATGTTGCAAAGCTACCTTGGGGCTGAGATCTTCCAGGTTTGCTTTGCTTATTTTCCCAGTTTGCAAGTTTAACAGATCATGTGACCCTGGCCGTATGATTTCTTTTGAGATGCGCTCACCCCAGCTCAGAAGGACATACTCTGTTATTTTCTTAATGTATTTGGACAGTTGGGTGACCTACACGCAATCTTAGTTGTAGTTATATAAAGACTATTGATTGGAACTTAAACTTGCACATTAGTTCCACATTCGTGAGAACCTATCAATTGAAAATTAAAATAGCTTTTGAGTGGAAACAAGAAGTTTATTGAACTGTTCTTCGTTTTGCTAGAAATCACTGGCTGCATATATCAAAAGGTTCGCATATTCAAATGCCAAGACAGAGGACTTGTGGGCTGCCCTCGAAGAGGGGTCTGGTGAGCCAGTGAAAACATTAATGCACTCATGGACAAAGCAGCAAGGTTATCCTGTTGTCAGCGTAAAACTCAAGGATGGAAAGCTAGAGCTGGAGCAGGTTGGCCATGGACATCTGCAAAATCCTTTTCAAGTTTACATGTTTTATCATTATTATCAAATTTTGTTCTGGCTTGTGGCTTTCTGAACATCTTTTGGTCTTGTCTCTTTGCAGACACAGTTCCTGTCAAGTGGGTCTGAAGGAGTTGGGCAATGGGTGGTTCCCATCACACTATGCTGCTGTTCATACTCAGTTCAGCAAAAGTTCCTTTTCCGTGGAAAACAGGAGGATTTCAATTTGTCAGGGCTCGTAGAATGCCAAAAGAAAGATGATTTCTGGATTAAACTTAATGTCGATCAGACTGGTTTCTATAGAGTGAGTTATGACGAGGAACTTGCATCCCGACTTAGGCATGCAGTTGAGACCAATATACTGAGTGCAGCAGACAGATACGGTAAAACTCTTGCATGGCTTCTTACAACTGTGTAAGTCTTTCCCTGTTTCAACTATTCTCACATTATTACTGTCTGATCAATACAGGTGTACTTGATGACACCTATGCCCTCTGTATGGCTGGTAAACAGAAGCTGGTCACGTTGCTGCATTTGATTGCTGCGTACAAGAATGAGACTGAGTATACTGTGCTTGCACATGCCATCAACGTACTACTATTCCTATTCTATATAATTAAGTTTTGTTGTTCCTAAACTTGATTTTTGTTCTAAAGCGTTTTTGTTCTTGCCCTTTTAGACAAGCCTGAGCATATATGAGATGATGGCCGTTGCTGCACCTGAGGAGTTGGTTAATATGAAGAAGTTCCTAATTGACTTCCTTGAGCCATTCGCACAGTAAGTTATCTGCTTTTATCATTCTGTAGTGGAAGGATAGTTTATCGTGCAGTCTCTTCTAACCTTCCAAAAATCCGTCCTTTGCAGGAGAGTTGGCTGGGATGCCAAGAGTGGGGAGGGTCACCTGAATGCACTGTTAAGAGGTACCCTCTTATCTGCTCTAGCGGAACTAGGCCATCAGTCTACCATAGACGAGGCTGTCCGTCGATTTAATGTCTTTCTGGAAGACAGAGAGACGCCACTCCTCCCACCAGATGTCCGAAAGGTTAGCACTGTGATAAAACATAAATTAAGCATATAGCTATATAACCTTGCAAACTATGTGGAGTCCACTTGTTAACCATCTTACTGTATTGTACAGGCTGCATATGTTGCACTGATGCAGACCGTGAACAAGTCAAACAAAAGTGGGTATGAATCTCTCCTGAAGATTTACAGGGAAACTGATCTGAGCCAGGAAAAAGTCCGTGTGCTTGGTAAGCTAGTATTTCCCTTTTGTTGTTTATAAGTTAAAATGAGATTTGTGGAATCTCACAAAATTTACGATCCTCTTTGAAGGTTCTTTGGCATCGTCCCCTGACCCTGATGTTGTTCGTGAAGCGCTGAATTTCCTGCTATCGTCTGAGGTAACAAGGAAGCGATATAACATTTTTGATGATACAGTTTACTTTCAGCCAGCTAAACTTGCGATATATTGCATCCATAGGTAAGGAATCAGGATTGCATATTTGTGCTCCGCGGAGTGACTGCAGCAGCGCATGAGGTGGCATGGACATGGTTGAAGGTATTCATTGCTATTTTTGCATCTCCCTGGTTATGATTAGCCTTGCTGCTCTCTTTTGTTCTTCTTCTGTGCTAATTAAATGCCTTGTCCGTGGTTCAGGAAAACTGGGACTACATAGCAGAGACCTTCACTGGACACCTGCTCACCTATTTCATCACCGTCACTGTCTCACCGGTAAATGTCATACCTGTTATATGCCACGCTCATGCAAGCAAATGCATGTGCACGAATGAAACTTAGAATCTGCTAACACGGAGGAACCATTGTTGATTTGTCTCAGCTCGCCACGGACGAGAAGGGTGACGAGGCAGAGGAGTTCTTCAAGAGCAGGACCAAGGCGAGCATCGCGAGGACGGTGAAGCAGAGCATCGAGAGGGTGAGGATCAAGGCCAAGTGGGTCAAGAGCACCAAGGGCGAGGCCGACCTCGGCAATGTTCTCAAGCAGCTCGCTCACAAGCATTGAGACGGCTAGTCTAGAACCCTAGGTAGGCGGCCCTCCTCCCTGTCGTGCTGGTTTGACTGAGCACTCCAGATGTGTACTTTAGAATAATTTGGTAATAAAAGGGCGGTTATATACTTGATTTTTATCATGTTGGTGCCGTGGTTTAGCAGATGCGTTTACGTCCCATGCTGCTCCGCAGGCTCCTGGTGCTGTTTGTCTTTCTGGAGAGAGTGAAGTCTATTTTAAACCCTAAATTTGTATGCGTAGTCCGTAATGAACCCTAACCTTTGGAATCCCTGAAATCCATACCCTGAACTTCTAATTCCCGGTCGTTACTCACCTTGGCTCGTTTTTACACTGGGATTGCTGACGTGGGCATGGTCAGTTCTGGATTGACTGCAAAGAAGCAGCCCTTACATGTGGGGCTAGCGCACGGGGTTGCAGTTCAGGTTCGGCGCCGGAGCACTCTAGGTGGGGAGGTGGGCGTGGGCTGCTGTCGGGTCACCGGTCAGCTCGCCTGGCGCAAATTAATCAAGCTCCGAAGGCAGCCATGCACACAACAAATGGGCACGCACGCATCAGATGGGCTCGGAAGTAGGCTTCGTTGGTGACGGGGCGATGTCCTTGTCCTCCCTTGACAGCAGCGTGTACTCCTTGTTGGAGCAGCCTTAATCCTCCTCCTACAGCGTTGGCTCCTCTTCCTGCGCGAGTGACAGCAGCGCATACTCCCTGTGGTGCTGCTATCGTGTACGGCGCCGGCGACCGCGCGCGCCGCGTTGCACAGCGGTGGCTGCGCTCGTCACGCAGAACACCTCACACGACGTCGAAGGGGTTCACGGCGTCTCTTCGCAGGAGCAGCCAGTACCGCCGAAGCAACAACTTCCACGGGAGTCGCACCGGAGCAGAAGCTGCCGCGGACGCGGCAGGTGCCCAACGGAAGTGGTGGACCGTTTGCGGGCGTAGTAGTAGGCGTTGAGCGGCACGAGCACAACATTGGGATGGCGGAGACGGCCGAGCAGGGCCATGTGGTGCTCGAAATCCTTTTTGGTTGGTCGACGCCGCCACCCGCGCCGTGTCGCGGAGCCGCTCCAGGGGCATGACGCTGCCGTCGTGGAGCACTGCCATGTACGCCGTGCTGCAGCCACCTTTGCCGAGAAACTCAGCGGACACGCGCAACAGTTCCTCCGGCCCGCCGCAGAGGCCGGCGTTCCAGCCCAAAGTTCGGCGGGCACTCACGTTCTGTACCAGATTTTGGAGAGACGGCTAGAGATTAGAGAAGATGGCGATGACATGTGGGTCCATTCGTCAGCGAGAGTAGAGGCTATCATAGGTGGACTGACTTTTTCCGCATGCAGTACTCCTTCCGTCTAGGTGAGTAAGTCATCTTAGGTTGTGCACCGTGACCAAGAAGGAGGGGAAAACGAGAGACTTTAATGTTTATTTGCTAATTAATAGCATTGCATGCAATGAACTAACCACTGCATGTCGTGTTTGGTAGTCTCAAGTCATTAAAAGCATGCCCACCTCTTGTCTCTTATTGGTTGATATGTGAAGAAACAAGAAACAAGGTAGAAGTTAATACAGCGCGCCTTAGTATTTTGGGATTATTTGGTTTTCGTAAGATGACTTACACACCTAGACGGAGGGAGTAGCTGATTTAGCTATCCCGGCCTTTCCTACGTAAATCCTGTTTGGATGCGACATCAAGGTCACAAACGACCGGGATCAGAGAAAACAGGGTGTCGATTTCAGGGATTCAAAGGTCAGAGTTCATTACAGACTACACATACGAAGTTAAGGTTTAAATTAGACTTTACTCTTCTGGAGACTATAGAAAAGATCCAAACATGCATTCTTCTTTTAGATTCCCAAGCATGCATTTATGTTGGACGTTAGGTAGGGTATATAGTATATACCCGTGGTACATGATCTTCCCCTGATGGTGTAGACACCTAGGGTTTTGATGGGTTGGTTTGCGATCGGTGGAGGATGGGCAATTCTAGGAATGAGGAAGCAAAGGACCTCCTGGGCTGGCTGAATTTGCATGAATTAGAGGAAGAGAGTTTCATTCGGGAGGAGGAAATACTTGAGCCACCGGATGTAGCCAAGTGGTTAGTGATAGCCAAGGTACACACTACTCGGGGTTTTAGCCCTACAATTACAAACCGCTATTCAGATATGAGGTCCGCCTAAAATCTGGCGAAGGAGTATGGAGGAAGCTCGACGGCAACTTGTTCATGGTTTAGTTTGGGTGCTTGCTGATTGGAATAAGGCAATGAACATGTGATCATGGCTATTCATGCACCAAGCAGTAATCATGGAGGAATATGATGGTTTCGAGAACCCTAGATTAGTTGCCCTGAACAAGTTAGCTCTATGGACAAGGGTCCTGATGTTTTTTTTTGAAGCTCAAACCGTAGAACAATCGTTCCATGGTAATTTTCTATTAATAAATAAATATGTTGCAAACAGAAAGGAAAAAATAAAGAATAAAGCAAAGAACAGGGCGTTTAGCCTATAGGGGGCTGGTTAATTTTCTGTAGTGATGGTGGCTGGTTGGTTATCACGTCGAACTTCGAACCAAGGGTCCTGATGTTGCCGGTGTCGCCCCATGGGTGAGATCTTGGAGGTACAAATAAAACTACCTTTTGGTTATATTGGGGATTTTGTTAGAGTAAGGGCCAAGATCAATGCGACGAAGAAGCTCGTACGTTCGTCTCGATCATAAAGGACACAAAGAAAGTCTGGCATTAGGTTTAGGACGAGAAGTTGCCGACGTTCTGCGGACGCTATGGATTACTATCAGTGGCATCAAGAGGGTTGAACTTACATACTTTAGAAGCTTCTGTAAAAGGTTTCGTAATTGAAATGAATCAAAATTCATCTTTTAGAAAAAGAGGTTGAAGAGTCCCCGTGTGTTTTGAAGAATTTGCCATAAAAAAAGATCGCATTTGCCATGCCCCTGGTTATAACTTTTGTTGGCTAAGCCGGTCTAAAAATTTGATGATCTTAAACCTCGTGCCCAACTTATATTCCCGCTAGGAGTGAGACCCGAATACTCAATGAGCGTCAGTTCTTTAGGCATGACAAATCGAACATTTTTTATGTTTGTTAAAGGTGACAAGTTTAGTTGGCGAGCATGTCAAATCTGTCTTAGTTTATCTTTTTGTGAAATTGCGACTCTCGACAAACATATGTTGTCATGAAAAATGTTTGATTTGTCATGCCGGTACACACACGCAGCTGCATTTCGCACCGTTCGCACGTGTTGCCCATTGATTTGATTTTGGTGCGACATTCTGGTGGCTGAAAGCCTGAAACCGGTGGACCCAAAGAGTCTTGGGCCAGCCCCGCCTCGCGGGAGCCGGAGCCATGGCCAGGCGCTCGGCCGCCGCTCGCCTATACCCTCCGGTAGGTCACCCCCCACCCACTCGCGCCCCCTTTCCCTTGGCCTACTAGCATTCAATCCTTTCCCCTCTGGCCTGTTAGCCTTGGGTTTCATCGGCCGCTGCGGTGTGGCCTGGCCATGGCGCCACCATAGGTCTAGGCTGGGGGTGGGGGAAGTGAGCACATGGTTCCACTGGTGCAGTGCAGAGGCCATGGTTCTGTGGTCTTCGCTTTCTATTTGTTCATGGGCAACTGGATTCATACGGTGTTACATTTTCTTCCACATTTAATCAGCTATACATGCTAGCTCCTACTTTGCCGACAATGGGCAATCCACTTTCATCGCTCAACATCACTCTGATAGATGCCCCACTTTATCCACAAAAAAAAAACTTTCATCGCTCAACATGCTCCACTTCTCTTCCACAATATTCTGAGACCTTATGCATACCTCGTTTACATATCCAACAGTATGCAACAACTTTGTTTAATTGGTTTGATTACGTCATAACCGCTATCTCTTCATCGTGCTGTTGATTGTGGTGAGAAACACTTCTTCTTCGGTACAACCCCCTAAACACATCAACGGAGGAGATTTTTTCATACCCCTTCATAATAAAGGGTAGGATGGTCTTTTCCTGCACCGAGACTTGTGTATATAGAACCTTTTTTATTTAGAGACGTGTACCTAGAACCTATACACGGCCTGGCGGAGGTCTGGCTCGGTCGAGTAGCGAACGGCCTATAGTGAAACAGTGGAAATCCAAAAAATTCTTAATGAGGCACGAATCGAGCACAGAATCTCCCGCTCACACACCGAGGAGGTAAACCACTCCATCAAAGAAGTCATCATGCCTAATTGGCAGCACGGAAATTTAAAAACTATTCTCCGAGTTTAGGAAGCCTGCCATGCAGTATTAAATATCATGGCGAGATAAGGGCTGCGACGTTAATAGGAACCGGCCGTGCAGGCGTTTGCTTTTACAACAGATTAGCATGCATGTCATGCAGCCTTTATTAGCGTGAGTTTTGTGGCAGCTATGATTACGGGCATTAATTAACATAGGAAAGGAAACGAACCGCACGCGATTACTGGTGAGAATTACACGTACTCCCTCCGTCTAGGTGAGTAAGGCCATGCTTGGATCCAAGAGACTATTTTTATTCTGACTAAAATTAGTCTCTTTTAGAGGCTAAAGTTCCAATCACCCCTGACTAAAGAGAGGCTAGAACTAATCTTGAGACTAAAAAATTTTAGTCAAGGAAACCCTACTAAAATGTGGATTAGTCCTCTCTCTTCTCATTTAACTCCTCTCCTTTAACACATGCGAGTTCGGGATTGGAGTGTTTGAAGGATAATAAATGCTCATTAACTCATTTTAGTCTATTTAGTATTTGTATCCAAGCATGGGCGAGGCTAGCAAGTTTTAGTCCCACTACTTTTAGTCGTGGGACTAAAACGTATCCAAGCACCCTCTAAGTCATCTTAGGTTGTGCACCGTGACCAAGGAGTAGGGGAAAACAAGAGACCTTAATGTTTATATGCTAATTAATAGCATTGCATGCAATGAACTAATCACTGCATGTCGTGTTTGGTAGTCTCAAGTAATTAAAAGCATGCACACCCATCGTCTCTTATTGGTTGATATGTGAAGAAACAAGAAACGAGGTAGAAGTTAATGCACCGCGCCTAAGTATTTTGGGATTATTTGGTTTTCATAAGATGACTTACACACCTAGATGGAGGAAGTATTTAGTTCCCATGCGACGAAGCCTTGGTCCTAGAGTTTTGGTCATTGTGCCCAATATGCCCAGGCGGGGAGAGTATGAACGACGACCTATTTGAACTTTTTTGGAATTTTGAACGTAACTATTTTAAAGGCGAACATTGTTTAAAATTTGAATAACATATGAAAAGGCAAACAATTTTTTGAAAGTCGAACACATTTTGAAACTCTGAACAAATTTTGAAAAATGGGAAAACTGAATTCCAAACAATTTTAAAACTCTGAACTTTTTGAAAACGAGACCATTTTTCGAATTCTTCAAACTTCTTGGAAAATGTGAATAGATAAATAAATATGTTGAACATTTTTGAACTTTACAGTCTTGGAAAAGAAAAAAGAAATGGAAAAAAGAAAAAATTAATTCATGAACATTTTCCCAAACCGGTAAAACCGACCTGGAACCATCTTTCAAAAAACGGCATCTCAGAGGCAACGAACAGATTAAAATGGGCAGACCCATGTTCACTCATATCGACCTGGTATGTGCGAAACAACAAACTATTTTTTTGACATTTTTAAAATGACCTCAACTCTCGTGAACAGGTCGGCATGACCTTGTTAGGCTTCCATGCCATGTTTGAACGATTTTCGACGCCGTATGCAAGTTGCGATAGGTCCGATCATTTATGAGCATTTTTTATCAAGAAAACTACAGAAAAGGCAAAACTTGTCGAAAACCCAAACGACTTGACATGATGTCTCAAATTAGTGATACAAGGTCATGAAAAAAATCTTGAGTTCATTCGAAGGTTGTCAAGAAACTACGTGCTCTCAGACGGTGCCTTCTGGCAGGACACCCTCCACTAAATATGGTCTAATTTTGGACATTCTTGAAATAACTCTAACTTTTGTAAGTAGGTGAGAATGCCCATTGTAGGCATCTATGCCATGTTTGAACGAATTTCAACACCGTATGCAAGTTGCGACACATCCAACCATTTATCAGTCTTTTTTGACCGAGAAAACTTTAGAAAATGCAATACTTGTTGGAAACCCAAACAGCTTGGCATGGTGCCTTGAATTGGTCATACAAGTCCATGAGCGGAATTCGAGCCATTTCAACGATGTTGAGAAACAACGTGCTCTCAAACGGAACCTTTCTGCCTACGCGGGCACCCTCCGTTGAACATATGGCCTAATTTTTGTCATTCATGAAATGACCTCGAATTTTGCACGAAGGTGGGCATTGCCCATGGTAGGCATCCATGCCAGATTTGAGCGAGTTTCGACATAGTATGCAAGTTACGACATGTCTGTCCATTTATTGACCTTTTTTGTTACGGCAAATCGTCAGACAATCGCACACACGATTGTAGAATGGGCGGGCCCATCTCAGCGTTCGAGCCACCGGTATTGCAAATCTTCTGGAAGGTTACTAGCCAGTTTGACGACTACTAGAAAGTTCCTAAACCATTTTTCCTGATTTTTCTCAGTTTTGGTTTTGTTTTTATTTTCTATTTTTTGTTTCTTTTTGTTCTGTTTCTTTTAGAAAAATTCATAATTTTTTTTAAAAAATCAACATATTAAAAAATTGTTCACTTTTTTTTCAAAAGATGATCACAAATTCTAATTTTCGTCATGTTTTCAAGAATCCTTCACGTTTGATAACATGTTCAGATTTTTTAATTTGTGCATGTTTTCCAAAAAATGGAGTTTCAAAATTTTCTTTACGGTTTAAACATTGTTCACAATTTAAAAAAAATGAATTTGAAAATTTGTTTGTGTTCTGTAAATAGCTTAGAGTTTTAAAAGTTGCTCGTGTTTTTTTTTTCGAATTTCAATTTTTATTCTCATTTTAGAATGTGTTCGGAATTTCAAAATGTGTTCCAATTTTTTAAAATTTTATTTGAGTTTTCAAGAAATTGTTCTCATTTTAAGTATTTTTCATAGATTCAAATAATGTTTCAATATTAAAAAAACTTTGATTTCAAAAACAATTAGCGTATTACAAAAAGTTTGTGGATTTCAAAAAATGATCGTGTTTCCAAATTTTGTTTTATAATATTGTTCACAGAATTTAAAGAAATATTCGGCATTTAAAAGATGGTCACAATTTTCAGATATTTCAAAGTTCTGTAAACACTGTTTCAATTGTGCCGCTTCTGTGTGTTAATAAAATACCCGCGTTGGCTTATAACACAAAGCAGTTAATAGGTCGACTGGCTAGCAGCACACCTTAGACGGTGTAATGTCACGTGTTCGAATCTTGCCATGGCATTTATTCTTTTTGGTGACTCTATATGCTCTATTCCGGTTCCTGTTGGTGGGCCGGCCCAGCAGCGGGCGTGCTGCTCTATATGGTCCCTGTTAGTGGGCTGGGCCAGTAGCGGGTCCTCTTCCCAATCGTACGGCATATACTTCTAGGTGGCTGACGCACATACATACGGAAGTTGTGAAATGTCCAGATTACCCTTTATATGTTTTGTGAGGGGGGTTGTACCGAAGCGGATTTCTCAAGGACCTTGTGTGGTGACCTCTGGTGATGGATGAAAATAGAGGCAAAACATAGTTGAAAACTTGAGGCTGCTTTTACAACTTGTTATTTTTTGTATGTTACATACAGGCATTGCCTTGAGTTTCCTTTATATGCTCCTCTTTTCCTACATGCTAAAGTCCGTGACTATGTTGGCCTCTTCATCGCCTGCTGCAACGCAATCCATGTTCATATCATCTGAGTCCGGATATGAGCAGAGCAAAGGCAGCAGTGCCTTTTTTCCAAGGCTCGGAAGGCAGCTCTCCTGTCTGTCTCTCTGTATGTACATGCTTGACTTTCCAGATTACAACCATGGAAGATTCATTCTTATGGCGACGATACATCATCATTGTTGAAACTGTGTGAAGTGGCGCTCGAGTAGCTCGTGTTGCTGACCTGGGCAGCTTCATACTCCTGTCCAAGAGTCCGCAGCCTGTTCAACTCTGGCAAGATTTCTTTTCCGAGATCTGGCCGGTCCTTCTTCCGTACCTCCGCACATTTCAAAGCCAGCTGCGTGAACGCCAGGGCCTCTTCCACTGGCCAGTCTGTCACCGTCGGGTCGAGTACCTCCTGGAAGGCTCCTTTCTCTATGGCATGCTCGACTTGGTGCGTGAGGCCCATGGGGGACCTGGTTGTGATGATCTGGAGCAGCAGGATGCCGAACGAGTATATGTCGGATTTGGTGGTCAGCATGCCCGTCTGCTGGTACTCAGGGTCGATGTAGCAGAATGTGCCGGCTGTGGACGTCATCCTGTACTGTGTGACTTCAGCTATGGACTGTGGCACCAGCCTCGCGAGGCCGACGTCGCTGATCTTGCTGACGAAGTTGTGGTCGAGGAGGATGTTGCCGGGCTTCAGGTCTCGGTGGACAAGTGGTTCTGGCTTCGCCTGGTGGAGGAAGAGAAGGCCGGTAGCGATATCTGCGGCGATCCTGAAGCGGATGCTCCATGGGATTGGTTTGGTGTTGCCTCTTCTGCAGAGCCGGTCCTCTAGGCTTCCGTAGTCCATGTACTCGTACACCAGACAGCCATACTCCGGGCATGCTCCGAGCAGCAGGACCATGTTTGGATGCCGCATGCTGCTAAGTATTTCAATCTGCAAAGCATTGATAAGCATGCGATACAGGTTGATCATGGCTTCATTTGCATAATGAAAATGCTGCTAAAGACTCAATAGCTAAATGAGGTCTCCTCAAACAAATACCCTGATGTTGAACATATTTATTGCCAGTAAAAGAGAAGGAATGCACATGGTGTTTACATGGCTCTAGTAATACTACCTCCATCCTGGTTTATTGGTCCCTATTGTATTCCGTATCAAATTTTGACTAAAAAATTGACTATCAAAATGTTAATGCATGCCAACAAAAAATATATCATTGGATTCGTATTTGAACATATTTTTCAATGATATAATTTTTGTTGACATGCGTGAATTTTTTATAGTTAAATTTATAGTCAAAATTTAACACGGACTATAATGAAGACCAATAAACCAGGACGGAGGTAGTATGTAAGTACTGAAAGCAGCCCTGAATAGACTGACAAATAATGAAGCTATAACTGCATAACTATGAAGGTCTTAGGATTTGCAATGCTGTATCGTATTTACCTCTTGCTGAAACTGTTTCCTCCCCTGTGATGCGTCTGGTCTTAGGATTTTAATAGCAACATTAGTATGATCCAATACAGCTTTATATACTGGTCCATATCCACCTTCGCCTATCTTGAGTGCCCTGTCAAACTTATGTGTGGCGGCTTCTATATCATCAATGGAATACCTCCTGTACCGGAGATCCGTGTCCGATGCTCTCCTTCTCTCCTCGAACTCGCGCTTTGCCTTCCATTCTGCTCTTAGTCTCTTCTGCGCCTCGAGCTCTGCAATTTTTTGGGCAGCTTCTGCTGCCTCCAGCGCAGCTTTGCACTTTGCTTTCTCCATTTCAACAAGCGCAAGGGCTTCTTCTTCTGAACTCCTTAGTTCTTGGTACAATTTAGACTCTTCCACCTTCATCTGGGACAGCTGAGCCGCCTGCAGTTAGATTGTTTATTTCATTATATCAAGAGAGTTTGGTCAGTTTAGGAACTGCTTGACATTATACTCAGGTCCATCTATTTACATGTAAACTGTACCTTCTGTTTGGCGTCAAGTGCTTCCTTACATGCGGAGTTATACATTTCCATTGTCTGCTTCAGCTCTAGTCTCAGTCGTCTCATCTCAGCTTCTACATCCTTCTGCATTCAAGCGAAGCAAAATATGAGAATTCATGATCCAGTACCTAATAACTTCAAATCAATGTCCAGCTTGCAAAGTCTTGATCCACTGTAGCAACTTAATGGTTACAATGCTCTTACCCCGGCTGAACTTAGGCTTTCCAAGGATGCATATGATGATAGTTCTATTGATTCAGCGTAGTCCACAGAATTTAACTCCATGCTCATGGGAAAATCAACGTCATCTGAAAAGGAGCTGCGAGTCACGGAGGGCCTTGGTGGTGCAATGAAGTCGATGTAGTCGTCGAAATCCTTTTGAGGTGCTTGCCTTCCAGAGAGGAGATGCCTATCTTTTGTTGAGACCTTTGCGTAGCCAGATAACCGGTCTACTGATGTTCTACTTGTCTTCGGTGACGATGGGTTAGAAAACATTCTCCTTTCTCTTGATGGTCTATTATACAAAATGAGATATTGCTTACATTCACATTGCCTAGGTATTTAATTAAACACATGGATGCTAACTGCTGAAGGTAACCATAGTGACCAAATGACCATCTAACCGGTAAATGACAAGTTATTTTTTAACTGTATAAGTGAATTTCTGCTGACCATTTAGCTTCAGGAACATGCGATGTATTTATCGAAGTGCTATGTATCTTCTTCACAAACTTACCTTGGGAATGCATCGGGTTCGATGTTTGGTTGGGAGTTTTGCTTCGGAGGGAGAATACTAAAGGGTGCCGGAGATTTGGCTGCCTTCACTTGGATGGCCTTCCCTTTATGTATTACATGCACTGTGCAATAATCAGGCGCCATCTTCATCAAGCATGTTGGCACATCAGGATTTCTAAATCTTCTGCATGGTGTAAAGTCCATGCCTGTGTTCAGTATAGGTATATATCAAAGGTATGTAATGGTGCATAATCATGGAGTATGGATGGGTAGGTACCTGATGAATGTGTTCCTAGTGGATGCTCCAACTACGATATCGGTGATGGCGTGACCAGTAGCATAATCAATTATTGCTTTGGAGATATCATTGCCATCCAAGATCACCTCATTTAGATGCATCTGCGATTTGCAGTGGCAGTATATGTCAGTATTACTTCTGTTATGTGATTCTATTTGCTTCCTCTTGTTATTATTACTATTTTCCCTGTCTTAGTACCAAAACCTTTTTATTTCACGAAGCCTTGGTATGTATCAGCTATTATAGATGGTTCACTCTAATGTTTTTTTTATGTCTGCTCTGCTATAGCGGTATGCCAATTTGATCTAACATCTACAAGATGCGAGAAGGCAGTGTTCTAGTATTCAATTGACACTCACCCCTTTACGAGCACAGTAGCCTCTGTATGAGATAAACAGTTGTGACATATCTGCATCTGTGTCAACTCCGCGGCCTGCTTCCCCTGTAATGTGGCCATAGCAAAATAAAGTAGAGTAAGTGTTGGAAAGTTAAACCATGTTAAATAGGAGAATAAAACCTTTACTAGTCGCCTTATGTAATCAATAGCTGTGGGGACTAGTGAATATGCACAAGTGTTAAAACTATGCAGTAAGTCAAATTCATTTTGGAACAACGCAATCTGCATCATCCTACAAAATCGCTGTAAATCGTGATTGTGTAGCATTCTCTGTTCATCACATGATGACATTACGCAAATAACATTGTCACAGAATAACGCCAATCTTGGAAATTGGACGTTTCGTTTGTCATCTATGAAGTTATTGCTACCCTCATCGCCAAACCTCTAATTTCAGGTAAATCAGTCTGCTGTGATGGTGAACGGGTTACAAAAATACAGGTGGAAACTGAAGACCCTAGCGATCATAACTTCAGTCGGCCTGATTTTGACGGCGTTCAGATGTAGGAAAAGGTCGCTTCTGATTTTCATTTCCTTTTTCATGCAGATACCTCTTACCATAAAGAACGAGAAGTGTACTTTGGTTGATCCTGACATGGACCAACTGGAGGGTGCTCCCCCTGGCCATGAGCCGATCCACTGCCCATTTCGCCGCTTGCTGGCTGTTCTTGTCCCGGTCGACGGCCACGATGGTTGAGATGTCCTTCCCGGCCTCGGGCTCCCCGCTGTGCGACGCTGTGGAGAATGCCGAGAGGTACATTTCTCAGCTCTCCGACCGACCGACAAACGAAGCGACCGACCGACGGGAGGGGGAGAGAGAGAGACAAAAGGGGATTTTTGTCCCTCCTCCTCCCCTTTTGCTTATTTCTCCTGCCCTGCCTGGCCGAGGTCTCCTCGTCCCTTGCTGTCGCGACCGAACCCGGCCGAAGCCGCAATGTTGTTTTAGGGAGCTTGTGTTGTTTTGCCAAGTTTGGATGCAGTGTGGTCGTGAGGATTTTCTTAATTTTCTGTGGCTCCTGTTTCCCCGCTTCTTAAGCAAGAGGTGTAGGCGGGAGGACCACATGTTCAATGCCACCTTTCTGCTTGTTTCTAAGAATAGCGGCAGGTGACAGATAGGGGTGTCGCCAGGCGCTAGCTGAGTTTCCTTTTAAGGCCTCTTTGGTTTATAGCATAGGAAAATCATAGAAATATAAAAGTCATCAAAAATGAGATGACATGTATCTTAAATCCTATGGATCTCTACTTCTAAAAGAAAGAGTCTGCGGTTGTGATGGTCAGGCGCACGGCCCCATCCTGTCCGGGTGTGTCTGTTTGGGCACAATGGACAAATCAGACGGCCCAGCGCGCGGTCGCAAACGGACCTTTGTCCGTTTTCTGTCCGCTTTCTGACGAGGACATGACTACGTTGGATACGACCAAAAATATTGCATATATGTATATTTGTGAGGTGATTTCTAATGCAAAGTATGCAAGAATTTATTTATGTCATCCAGGACAAAAATACTTCACAAACTTTAGTGCCATGTCTACTTGCAGGTGTATGGGACATTTGTATAATCCACATATGGAAATAAGGGGAAAAAAGAAGTTCAGGTGCTGTTTAAAAAGTCTTCTCACGTCACTTTTGGGTCAAGAGAAGATAGAGTCCAAGTCTCTCACGTTCTGAATTCAGATTCAAACTGCACAAACATACCTGACTCAAAACGCCAAGAACTTATGGACTCCGAATTGGGTGATTCTTTTTTTTTTGTGTTGAAAAGTAGATTTCGTGCTCTTTCCAACCCAATTGGATTCACCTTAAAATTCGTTCGGAGCGTCGAGTTATCGACGAAACAATCTGATGCTGCAGCAAAATCCGAGTCAAACTATAAGTCCAAAGGTGTTGCATCACCTCCACTTGGGCCCTTTGGCCTTGTACGACCTACGGTTAGTTTTAGGCTGCCTTGGGACGTCCTCCCACCTCATTGGCTGCCACCCCTTGCTCCTATACAAGTAGATCCATCTAGTATATTTTTTCTTGCGATTTGTTTATTTAAAAGTTAGCCATTGCAACTTCGTGTACTTCGTTTGTGTCCAACAACCAGATCAAGACCACTTTCGGATCTCCACTTTTATCAAAACTTCATATATATTCACAATATTCAGATTGCTTTATCATATTCTTGCTTGTTCTTCGATTGCTTGGTGGAATAGACCTTCATGGTCAGGTTGATCGTGCTCCGACGTGGTCAATAACCTCTCGGAGTTGGTTTAGCGATTGCTAAGGCGCAACGTCGTGCACGTTTGTAGTCGGATCATCAAAGTCGTCTCCACCAAATCGATAGTTATCATCTCATCGAAAGATCGGGACACCCCACCTCTATCAAGTGGTATCAGTTTTCAGGTTGCTCGGTGTAAATTTCCAGTTTTCCCTAGATTAGAATTTTCTTACCTATTGTCCAAGAAAAAGCCAAAAAAAAAGTTAGATCTGTTCATCCTTTGTCCAAGCCAGTCTGAGTCTTTGCAATTTTCTTTTCATTTGTTGCATTATTGAATTATCGATTGCATCGTCGTGTCGAGTTGCTGGTCTTAGTGTCTAGTTCCTTTAGAGTTTTGAGTTCTGTTCACATTAGTCACGCCGCTGCTGCATCATTGTCCCTTCCGCTGTCCACCACCTCATTCATCAATTTCCATCATGTGCTACCCACTGTTCATTGTCATAATCATAGTTGAGGTCGTTCACATCTTCGCTTGATCCAATCTACATCTTATCTAGTTTGTTTTAGAAAGAGGGAGAAAAAAAAGGCAGAGAAAAAAAGTTAAAAAAGTCAGAGAGAAAAAAGGAGAGAAAGAAAAATAAAAAAAGTGTGAGAAAAAAAGAGAAGAAAAACAAAACAAAAGTTTTGGATCTATCTAGACTCAATCTCGTAGCTGAATTCGGATTGAAATCTGTTTTGTGCACTGCTCAGTAAAATAGGCATAACTTCCTCGTACGAAGTCCGTTTTGGTTTTGCGAGTACTCAAATTAAAGCTAGCGACGAGCCGCATCTAAATAGTTGCAGAAGCTTCTTCAATATTGGACACCTCAAAATCGGCTTTGAAATAGGTCTTTTTGCCCTCCGAAGTTTGCGAACATAGTTTATTCCAGTTTTAGAATTTTTTTGACTGCTCATATCAACTCGTAATTGAGTGATTCTTTTTGTGTTTGAAAGCTTGAGTCAGTGCCATTCTTGAGAAAAATTATTAGAAAATTGGCACAAACTTTTCTAGAGGAAAGTTGGAGAGAAAGTTGGTATATCCTACTTGGCTGTTGTTTCACATCATTATCTTTACTGCTATTGTGATCTTCACTTATATCTTGTTATCTAGAGCTACTGCATACCCTTTATTGATGCTAGTTGTGCTACGCCGTGTCCTTATTAGTGTTCTAGGCTCGCGTCTCTAGTACGGTATAACCTAGGACCAGCACAGTACCGTTGTTGAACGTTTCTTCAACATTGCATCTCTGAATTGATTATTGCTAATCTTTTGCTACCATATACTTAAGCCTTTCAAGCTCCACATATTTCTACGCCGTGTATACGCACTTTCCCCTGGCAATCGCTTTACTCAATCTTCGGAGTTATTTGACACCGCTGATTGCCGGTCACCACTTGCTGCATGGTAAGAAGTTGTAAGATATTGAGATTTGCTATACTATGAGCGTTTTAGCACCACTTCCAAGTAGTTCATAGGAACATTTTTTTTGATTCTGTTTCTTGTTTCTACTAATCATGAAAGGATCCAGAGTCAATTCATGGGCTTTGTCGATCGCGGGAGACGTGCCACCACCTTTGCAAATACCACAACCGTCACGAGAGATGCACAAACATCCAAATGCACATGATCAAGTTAATGTATCTATACCACCATTTAATGGCCGTTTAGACCTGCTTTATATATTGAATGGGAGTTCGACATAAAAAATATATTTGCCTCCCATAATTTTGATGAACATAAAAAAGTTAAGGTTGTAGTTGGTTCTTTCACTGGTTATGCTTTGGTTTGGTGGAGTGAATATTGTCGGTTACACCCTGATTATATACCTACTACTTGGGATGATTTGAAACTTGCCATGCGACATACATTCGTCCCCGCTTATTATACTCGTGATAGGATTAAAAAGTTGCAACATTTAAAACAAGGTAGTGACACTGTAACGAAATATCATGATGATTTACAAACTACCTTGTTGCATTACTTTTTAGAAGAAAGTGAAGATGATTTTATGGATAGATTTTGGGGAGGATTAAACCGTGATATTCAAGAGATACTAATTCATGAAGAGTGTTATCCTATGGACCATCTCTTTTGTCTTGCTTGCAAAGCTGAACAGGAAATAAAACAATGTGTTGCCCACGAGGAGAACAAGCGCACGGTGCACATTCCAAGAGTTGATACGATTGTTCCTTCAACTACTAGGCATACTATGACAACCACATCCGTTGTTGTGAGGACTACATCACCTTCACCATGTGACACATCACCATTGAGAGCGCCTACATCAGCTGAGTTGATCATAAAAGGTAATGACAAAGGTACTGATCTTCCACTTCCACATGAGTATGATGAATACCTTGTCAATTTCAATTCACCATGTGATGACCTACCCACTATTTTGATCACACCACCTATTTTACAGGACTATGTTGATGATTTGACTTTGCCATGTGATCAAACAAATGCAATATCAATAATGCCCAGAGCACCCATTGAATTAACTGTTGATGCAAAAGAACCAATGTTTAATCATTTTGATATGACCTCTAATCTTGGTGTGATTCTATGTCAAATGACTTATTGCATGTTTGCTTATTTAAGCATGTTGTAGCATGTAAATTTGATGCAAGTAAGGTTTATTCACCAATGTTGGGATGGTTTAATGATGAACATGGTCAATCTTTTGATTTGAATAAGAGCTTCACTTATATGTGCAAATTGAGTTTCAATATTTTAATTTCTTCTACATCTTGTGATAATATTTTGGCTTGATATCTTATGAACTATGAAAGTTACTCATGTATACATGTCTCATATGTGCAAAAACCAAGGAAAATAAAAATGGATGACATATACATATACAACATGTACACCTTGTCTCTTTTATTAGCCACATTTCAGATTAAGCAACGCCGAGAACGGCTTTGTTTTCAAGAAGGGGAGGATGATGAGGACATGACTATGTTGGATACGACCAAAAATATTGCATATATGCATATTTTTGAGGTGATTTCTAATGCAAACTATGCAAGAATTTTTATGTCATCCAGGACAAAAATACTTCACAAACTTTAGTGCCATGTCTAATTGCATGTGTATGGGACATTTATATAATCCACATATGAAGATAAGGAAAAAGAGAAGTTTAGGTGCTGTTCAAAAAGTCTTCTCACGTCACTTTTGGGCCAAGAGAAGATAGAGTCCAAGTCTCTCATGTTCTGAATTCAGATTCGAATTGCACAGACATACCTTACTCAAAACGCCAAGAACTCGTTCATACAGACTCTGAATTGGGTGATTCTTTTGTTTGTTGGAAAGTAGATTTTGTGCTCTTTCCTACCCAATTGGATTCACCTTACAATTCGTTCGGAGCGTCGAGTTATCGACCAAACAATCTGACGCTGCAGCAGAATCCGAGTCAAACTACAAGTCCAAAGGTGTTGCATCACCTCCACTTGGGCCCTTTGGCCTTGTATGATCTAGGGTTAGTTTTAGGCTGCCTTGGGACGTCCTCCCACCTCCTTGGCTGCCACCCCTTGCTCCTATATAAGTAGATCCATCTAGTATCTTTTTCCTTGGGATTTGTTTATTTAAAATTAGCCATTGCAACTTCGTGTACTTCGTTTGTGTCCAACGACCAGATCAAGATCGCTTTCGGATCCCCACTTTTATCAAAACTTCATATATATTCACAATATTCAGATTGCTTTATCATATTCTTGCTTGTTCTTCGATTGCTTGCAGGAATAGACTTTCGTGGTTAGGTTGATCGTGCTCCGGCGTGGTCAATAACCTCTCCGAGTTGGTTTAGCGATTACCAAGACGCAACGTCGTGCACGTTCGTAGTCGGATCATCAAAGTCGTCTCCACCAAATCGATAGTTATCATCTCATCGAAAGATCGGGACACCCCGCCTCTATCACTTTCGACATGAAACAGACATCGCGCAGATGGGAGGGGCGCACGCATGTCCTCCCCTGGCCCGCCCGTTGGTGGCACAAAGCAATGTTAGGGAACGTAGTAATTTCAAAATTTTCCTACGCACACGCAAGATCATGGTGATGCATAGCAACGAGAGGGGAGAGTGTTGTCCACGTACCCTCGTAGACTGAAAGCGGAAGCCTTAAAACAACGCGGTTGATGTAGTCGTACGTCTTCACGGCCCGACCGATCAAGGACCGAAACAACGACACCTCCAAGTTCTAGCACACGTTTAGCTCGATGTCGATCCCCGTACTCCGATCCAGCAGAATGTCGGGGAAGAGTTTCGTCAGCATGACGGCGTGGTGACGATCTTGATGTTCTACCATCGCAGGGCTTCGCCTAAGCACCACTACAATATTATCAAGGACTATGGTGGAGGGGGGCACCGCACATGGCTAAGAGATCAAGAGATCGATTGTTGTGTCTAGAGGTGCCCCCTGCCCCCGTATATAAAGGAGCCAAGGAGGAGGGGCCGGCCGGCCAAGGAAAGGCGTGCCAAGGGGAGTCCTACTCCCACCGGGAGTAGGACTCCCTCCTTTCCTTGTTGGACTAGGAGAAGGAAGGAAGGAGGAGGGAGAGAGGAAGGAAAGGGGGGTGCCGCCCCCCTCTCATTGTCCTATTCGGACTAGGTGGGGAGGGGCGCGCTGCCCAGCCCTTGCCTCCTCTCCTCTTCTCCACTAAGGCCCATGTAGGCCCAATAAGCCCCCGGGGAGTTCCGGTAACCTCCCGGTACTCCGGTAAAATCCCGATTTCACCCGGAACACTTCCAACATCCAAATATAGGCTTCCAATATATCAATCTTCATGTCTTGACCATTTCGAGACTCCTCGTCATATCCGTAATCACATCCAATATCAAGCAAGTTGTCACTTCCGTGAAGAAGCCCAAAGCTGGACCAAAGCCTGAAATTGAGTGATTCTACTGCAAAGGAAATGGTCACTGGAAGCAGAAATGCCCTGAATATTTGGTGGATAAGAACGATGGCAAAGTGAACAAGGGTATATTTGATATATAGGTTATTGATGTGTACCTTACCAGTGTTTATAGTAGCCCCTGAGTATTTGATACTCGTTCGGTTGCTAAGATTAGTAACTCGAAATAGGAGTTATGGAATAAACAGAGACTAGTTGAGGGTGAAGTGATGATGTGTGTTGGAAGTGGTTCCAAGATTGATATGATCATCATCGCACACTCCCTATACTTTCAAGATTAGTGTTGAACCTAAATAAATGTTATTTGGTGTTTGCGTTGAGCATAAATATGATTAGATCATGTTTATTGCAATACGATTATTCATCTAAAACAGAGAATAAATTGTTGTTCTATTTACATGAATAAAACCTTCTATGGTCATACACCCAATGTTGATGGTTTATTGAATTTTGATCGTAGTGATACACATATTCATAATATTGATGCCAAAAGATGCAAAGTTGATAATTATAGTGCAACATATTTGTGGCACTGCCGTTTGGGTCATATCGATGTAAAGCGCATGAAGAAACTCCATAAAGATGGACTTTTGGAATCACTTGATTATGAATCATTTGATGCTTGCGAACCGTGCCTTATGGGCAAGATGACTAAAACTCCGTTCTCCGGAACAATGGAATGAGCTACTGACTTGTTGGAAGTAATACATACAGATGTATGCGGTCCAATGAGTATTGATGCTCGTGGTGGGTACCGTTATTTTCTTACCTTCACAGATGATTTAAGCAGATATGGTTATATCTACTTAATGAAGCATAAGTTTGAAACATTTGAAAAGTTCAAAGAATTTCAGAGTGAAGTGGAAAATCATAGTAGCAAGAAAATAAAGTTTCTAAGATCTGATCATGGAGGAGAATATTTGAGTTACGAGTTTGGTCTGCATTTAAAACAATGTGGAATAGTTTCACAACTCACGCCACATGGAACACCACAGCGTAATGGTGTGTCCAAACATCGTAACCACACTTTATTTGATATGGTGCGATCTATGATGTCTCTTACTAGGTTACCACTATCGTTTTGGGGTTATGCATTAGAGACAGCTGCATTCACTTTAAAATAGGGCACCATCAAAATCCGTTGAGACGACGCCTTATGAACTGTGGTTTAGCAAGAAACCAAAGTAGTCGTTTCTTAAAGTTTGGGGATGCGATACTTATGTGAAAAAGCTTCAACCTGATAAGCTCGAACACAAATTGGAGAAATGCGTCTTCATAGGATACCCAAAGGAAACTGTTGGGTACACCTTCTATCACAGATCCGAAGGCAAGATCGTTGCTAAGAATGGATCCTTTCTAGAGAAGGAGTTTCTCTCGAAAGAAGTGAGTGGGAGGAAAGTAGAACTTAATGAGGTAATTGTACCTTCTCCCGAATTGGAAAGTAGTTTACCACAGAAATCAGTTCTAGTGATTCCTACACTAATTAGTGAGGAAGCTAATGATGATCATGAAGCTTCAGATCAAGTTACTACCAAACTTCGTAGATCTTCCAGATTAAGATCCGCACCAGAGTGATACGGTAATCATATTCTGGAAGTCATGTTACTAAACCATGATGAACCTACGAACTATGAGGAAGGGATGATGATCCCAGATTCCGCAAAATGGCTTGAGGCCATGAAATCTGAGATGGGATCCATGTATGAGAACAAAGTGTGGACTTTGGTGGACTTGCCCGATGATCGGCAATCCATAGAAAATAAATGGATCTTCAAGAAGATGGACACTGATAGTAGTGTTACTATCAACAAAGCTTGATTTGTCGCAAAAGGTTTTCGACAAGTTCAAGGTGCTGACTATAATGAGATTTTCTCAACTGTAGTGATGCTTAAATCCGTCCGAATCATGTCAGTAGTTGCCATATTTTATGAAATCTGGCGGATGGATGTCAAAACTGCATTCCTGAATAGATTTCTGGAAGAAGAATTGTATATGATACAAACAGAGGGTTTTGTCGATCCTTAGAATGCTAACAAAGTATGCAAGCTCCAGCGATCCATTTATGGACTGGTGCAAGCCTCTCAGAGTTGGAATAAATGTTTTGATAGTGTGATCAAAGCATATGGTTTTATACAGACTTTTGGAGAAGCCTGTATTTACAAGAAAGTGAGTGGGAGCTCTGTAGCATTTCTAATACTATATGTGGATTACATGTTGTTGATTGGAAATAATATAGAATTTCTGGATAGCATAAAGGGATACTTGAATAAGAGTTTTTCAAAGAAAGACCTCGGTGAAGTTGCTTACATATTGGCCATCAAGATCTATAAAGATAGATCAAGACGCTTGATAAGATTTTTCAACATATATATACCTTCACAAGTTTTTTGAAAGAGTTCAAAATGGATCAGTCAAAGAAGGAGTTCTTGTCTGTATTGCAAGGTGTAAAGTTGAGTAAGAATCAAAGCCCGACCACGACAGAAAATAGAAAGAGAATGAAAGTCATTCCCTATGCCACAGTCATAGGTTCTATAAAGTATGTTGTGCTGTGTACCAGACCTATTGTGTACCTTGCCATGAGTTTTGGCAAGGGGGCACAATAGTGATCTAAGAGTAGATCACTGGACAGCGGTCAAAATTATCCTTAGTGAGGACTAAGGAAATATTTCTCGATTATGGAGGTGATAAAAGAGCTCGTCATAAAGATTTACATCGATGCAAGCTTTTACACCGATCCAGATGACTCTAAGTCTCAATCTGGATACATATTAAAATGGGAGCAATTAGCTAGAGTAGCTTCGTTCAGAGCATTGTACACATAGAATATTTGCAAAATACATACGGCTCTAAATGTGACAGACCCGTTGACTAAACTTCGTTCATGAGCAAAACATGATCACACCTTAGTACTCTTTGGGTGTTAATCACATAGCGATGTGAACTAGATTATTGACTCTAGTAAACCCTTTGGGTGTTGGTCACATAACGATGTGAGCTATGGGTGTTAATCACATATAGATGTGAATATTTGTGTTAAATCACATGGTGATGTGAACTAGATTATTGACTCTAGTGCAAGTGGGAGACTGAAGAAAATATGCCCTAGAGGCAATAATAAAGTTATTATTTATTTCCTTAATTCATGATAAATGTTTATTATTCATGCTAGAATTGTATTAACCGAAAACTTAGTACATGTGTGAATACATAGCCAAAACCTATAGTCCCTAGTATGCCTCTACTTGACTAGCTCGTTAATCAAAGATGGTTATGTCTCCTAACCATAGACATGTGTTGTCATGTGTTGTCATGTGATGGACATGACCCATCCGTTAACTTAGAATTATGATCGTGTTAGTTTCATTGCTACTGCTTTCTTCATGACTTATACAAGTTCCTCAGACTATGAGATTATGCAACTCCCGAATACCAAAGGAACACTTTGTGTGCTACCAAACGTCACAACGTAAAAGGGTGATTATAAAGGTGCTCTACAGGTGTCTCCATAGGTGTTTGTTGGGTTGGCATAGATCGAGATTAGGATTTGTCACTCCGTGTTTCGGAGAGGTATCTCTAGGCCCTCTTAGTAATACTCATCACTATAAGCCTTGCAAGCATTGTAACTAATGAGTTAGTTACGGGATGAAGTATTACGGAATGAGTAAAGAGACTTGCCGGTAACGAGATTGAACTAGGTATTGAGATACCGACGATCGAATCTCGGGCAAGTAACATACCTATGACAAAGGGAACAACGTATGTTGTTATGCGGTTTGACCGATAAAGATCTTCGTAGAATATGTAGGAACCAATATGAGCATCCAGGTTCTACTATTGGTTATTGACCGGAGACATGTCTCGGTCATGTCTACATAGTTCTCGAACCCGTCGGGTCCGCACGCTTAACGCTCGATGACGATCGGTATTATGAGTTTATGTGTTTTGATATACCGAAGGTAGTTTGGAGTCTCGGATGTGATCACGAACATGACGAGGAGTCTCAAAATGGTCGAGACATAAAGATTGATATATTGGACAGCTATATTCGGACACCGGAAGTGTTGCGGGTGATTTCGAAGAAAACCGGAGTGCTGGAGGGGTTACCGGAACCCCCCGGGGAAGTATTGGGCCTTAGTGGGCCTTAGGGGAGAGAGAGGGCAGCAGCCCAGGAGGTGCCCCCCCAAGGGGAGTCCAAATTGGACTAGGGGAGGGGGGCGCAACCCCTCTTTCCCTCTCCTTCCTTCCCCCTTCCCCCACCTAGTTGGACTAGGAAAGGAGGAGTTCTACTCCTACTAGGAGGAGGACTCCTCCCCTCCTTGGCGTGCCCCAAGGGCCGACCGGCCTCCCCCTTGCTCCTTTATATACAGGGGTAGGGGGCGCCCTAGAACACACAAGTTGACATTGTTTAGCCGTGTGCGGTGCCCCCTCCACAGTTAGACACCTTGGTCATATCGTCGTAGTGCTTAGGCGAAGCCCTGCATCGGTAACTTCATCATCACCGTCACCACGCCGTTGTGCTGACGAAACTCTCCCTAGGCCTCAACTGGATCAAGAGTACGAGGGATGTCTCCGAGCTGAATGTGTGCTGATCGTGGAGGTGCCGTACGTTCTGTACTAAGATCGGTCAGATCATGAAGATGTATGACTACATCAACCGCGTTGTCATAACGCTTCCGCTTTCGGTCTATGAGGGTACGTGGACACACTCTCCCCTCTCGGTTCTATGCATCACATAGATAGATCTTGCATGATCATAGGAAATGTTTTGAAATTACCGCGTTCCCCAACAGACCGTTGGTGTTGGGGTTGCCATTTCGTCGAACAGGATGCGGGTCGACGGCATGGTGCCTGTAAACAATGGTCGTGCTTACTTTCTTTGCATCTCGACGGACGACCGGCCGCCGCTGCTGGACCCTGGCGTGACGTTGAGGTCGATGACGGCCGAGGGGCGCGGGGTGGACGACGCGATCACGCCAACGTCCGGCGAGCCCGGAAGACGGGTATGGCCATCGTGCCTTGGCGACGGAAAGACAAGAGACATATGCGTGGTCCGTGACATTGGCGACAAGCAGTGCTGAGGCCTAGCGACTAATGAGCATGTGCTCGTCGGGCCGACGGCCGCACCAGAGAAACCCTCCGGATGGCAAAGGCCAAGCATTAGGAGGGCGTGCGCTTTGTTGATGATGGCCTCCTTCTCGTCGACCTTGGCCTTGCGCCGCTCGGCCTCCACCGCATTGCGCTCGGCGGCGAACTTGGCCGCGGAGGTCTTGCCCTTGACGGCCACCCTCTGGTTCCTCCTCTTCGCTGATTCTGCGTCCATCTTGGCGAGCTCCTCCGGCGTGCATTCCGACCGCGGCTTCCTTGGACCCTTGGCAGCCTTCTTCTTCACCTTTGCGGGCGGGTCGACGGCCAGGCCACCGGAATTCGGCGGGGCGTCGGCCACGGACGTGGGAGGGTTTGGGGGGGGGAGTGGCGCCAAATGGGATGCGGGGGGTTTTGCTTGAAGGAAATATGCCCTAGAGGCAATAATAAAGTTATTATTTATTTCCTCATATCATGATAAATGTTTATTATTCATGCTAGAATTGTATTAACCGGAAACATGATACATGTGTGAATACATAGACAAACTTAATGCCACTAGTATGCCTCTACTTGACTAGATCATTAATCAAAGATGGTTATGTTTCCAAACCATAGACATGTGTTGTCATTTGATTAACGGGATCACATCATTAGGAGAATGTAACACCCTAGCTAGTTCATGCATTAGAGTGTTGCATCATGTCTATCCTTTCATCAGAAACTTGAAATGGGGATGTTAGAACCCCCAGCCCCCTCTGAAACCAACTAGGGTTTACTAAAAACTTTTTCAATGAACCTGAAATGCCCTTATAAAATGTCCATCATTTTGGTCTTGGTTCAGAACCTCTGCCAAAAGTGTTGCACAATTTTCTAGGTCATCTTAGGGTCTTTGAATTAAATGATAAGTATTTGAATTTGGGCATTTAAAATTATATAAAATATTTCAAATGCTCAAATATTCCTAAACTGAAATGTTTCATGTTGGAAATATTCCAACTTTGGACCAGGAGCAGTTTGGTGATTTTAGGAGTTGCCTAGGTATTTTTAATAATTCAACAAAGTTGCAGAAAAATAGAAAAAGACAAAAAAAAAACAGAAAGGAAAACTTACCTGGCGCCTGCAACCCGGCCCACCTGCCGGCCCAGCCCAGCGCCGCGCCAGTGAGCTGCTTGCCGGCCAGGCAGGCAGGCAGGTGCTCGACGGCGAGCACCGCATGGGTGCCACGCACCTGCTCGCCGCCTCGCCGCTCCACTCGCCCAGCTAACGCCGTGGATCGACCCCTCTCTCTCCCCCGAACCCCCCGAACCCCC
>NC_041391.1:294962802-295043236 GCF_002162155.2 Triticum dicoccoides | reverse complement strand
CCAGCTCCTCCACCTCGCGCTCCCCAGCCATGGCCGACGCCACCGCCGCCGCTCCATCGCCGTAGCCGCGCTCCCCGCCGCCCGTGCGTCGTCTCATCGTGTCCAAGAGCTCCGCCGCCGTCCACTTCGTCGAGCTACCCGAGCCCCGTGTGCTCACAAGGCCCGAGTCCACTGCACCGACCTCGCCCGAGTCCGCCGTCGCTGGAGATCCCCTTCAACGCCGTCGCCGCATCAGCTCGTCCCCGACCCCGCCGGTGGCCTCTACGGGTGCTCTGTGAGCCTAGATACCCCTCCTACCCTTCCTCTCTCGCCCCCGAGCCGTGTAGCCACCGCACGAAGATCACCCCGCACGCACCGCCGTGGATCTCGTCGCCGACGTGCTCCCGGCCATCCTCCAGCCACCTCACGGTGTCCAACGCACTCACCACGTTGCGTTGAGTCCAACCGTGCACTCCCCGCACCTCACCGCACACCCTAGCCCCGAGTTCGCCTTCACCCGAACTCCGGTGACCGCCTAGGTCGTCGCCGGCGCCAACTCCGGCCACCCCGACCCCAACTGACTCCACCAAGAGCCGCGGCTCGTCCTCAGCTCCACGTAGATGCCTTCCGCGCCCCATTTGGTGGCCGGAACGGCCAAAACCACTTCCGCCGCCGCGTCGGGCTCGCCGGCGGCTAAACGCCGGTGCAGCCGTTTTGACTTTGACCACGGGTGGGCCCTGGTTGACTCTGTTGAGTCAATGACAGGTGGGGCCCCCTTCTGCTAATTATCCAGATTAGTTTAAACTAAATTAAATTAGTTAATTATCCACTGACACCCTGGACCCACGCGTCAGGTTTGACCTGGACCGGGTCTGTTGACTTGCTGAGGTCAGCATGACCTCATGCTGATGCAGTAAACCTTTTCTGAAATTAAAATAAATCTAAAATGATTTATAAATTCCAGAAATTGTTGCAAACTTCAAAAATTCATATAAATTCAACCGTAGCTCCAAATCAAACAAATTATATATGAAAAATGATCAGAAAAATCCAATCTATCCATCTGTACTAGTTTCATGCATGTTTAAACAAACTAACTTGAGGTTTAGTGCAGAACAAGATAAAACACTTTAAAGGGCCATTTATGAGTTTGAAATTTGAATCTTTGGTTCAAATTGATTCAAACCCATCTGGTTTTAGTTGCATTAGCCCAACACACTCATATTGCCATGTTTCATGCATGCATCATATTGTTGCACATTGTTTGGTGATGGTTGTGTATCGGTGTTCTTTGCGGCAGGTTCTGCCTCCGAGGAGTGCCGTGATTACCCTAGCGAAGAACCGTATCCGTGCATCGATCCATCAGGCAAGCAACCAACCATTTGATCATATCGATACAATCCCATGTTCTCCCTCTCGCTCTCTTTTACTGCATTAAGACAACGCGTTTCAAACTGTTGTGTGCTACGGTAGTTGAACCCATTTCCTCTGCATGACCTGTCATTGCCACAGTAATTAGATGAAACCCACTAGCATGTGTAGGAATTGATTGAGCCATATGTATGTGTTGTTCCTACCTTGCTATGCCTGCTATGCCTAGAGTCGTGTTAGGTCTGGTTCATCTGGGTGATGGGCTAGAGTGAAATGATCATGTCGGTAATGAGAGTGATGTGGTGAACACGATTTGGTAAAGGTATCGATGAGAGGCCATGTAGGAGTACATGGTGGGTTGTTTCATTGAAGCCGAGCTTAAGAACTGAGATCTGTATGCGTGATTTAAGATTCAGCTACTACCATGCATTGGGCCCTGAAATATGACCCCACTCGACTTCTTATTCACCCTAGTCCTCTGTCCAGGAGTTGCAAGTAGTTTCTGGTGTTTGTAGCTTGCTGGAGGCCGTGGACAGCGCTGACCGCAGGGTGGGCTGTGATGCGGTAGGTACGTGGCACGGTGTACTGAATACCCGTTAGGTATCTCGGGAACCCTGTACACATCGTTCGGGGCCGTATGGGAAACCTCGGCCAGACTCCCTGCGGATGGAACCTAGATACGCGATAAACCTAGTGTTTCCATTGAGACACGGTAGCTTGCTACTACTCCGGAACACTTAAGCTGGCCGGCATGTGTCCTTCTTCGTTCCTGTGTCTGTCCCTTCGGGGAAATGTCACGCATTGAGTACCGGAGCCCTGTTAGCCCGCTACAGCCCGGTCTACCGGAGTCCTGCTAGCCCAGTGCTACAGCCCGGACCCACTTGCTGATGACCGACACGTTCGATGCTTGGTCATGGATGCCTGTCCCTGTAAGCCCGTGCCACTTTGGGTTTACGACTAGTCATGTCAGCCCGGGCTCCTTATCATATGGATGCTAGCGACATCATCATATACGTGAGCCAAAAGGCGCAAACGGTCCCGGGCAAAGGTAAGGCGACACCCATGGGAATACCGTGCGTGAGGCCGCAAAGTGATATGAGGTGTTACAGGCTAGATCGATGTGACATTGAGTCGGGGTCCTGACAGCGTTGGCATCAGAGCCGGATTGCCTGTAGGTTCTCCAAGCCAAACTGGTCGATGTTGAGTCTAGAAATGCTTTAGTTATATGTAGGGGAATTGATTGTGGGATGGTACGTAAGGCTCTTTTTACTTCTTTACCTCATGGCATTCTGATCTGAGTCAGTCCATTCTTCTACCGGGGATTAAGGATTAGGATCTTCTCTCTCTATCAGGTTCACGTGTTACGAATCAGTAGTACCTTATAGGTTTGTTGACTACAAGCCTAGTTCAGTTCTACTACCTTGTTATGCTGATAAGTTGAACCCAGAACCTTGATATGATATTGTTGAGTGTCTATGCAATTTTTTGATAAATGTCTCAAACCCTTCTTGAGCATTTACAGCAGTTATGCTGCCGAAATTTTGCTAGAAATTCTAATGCCTTTGCATTATGGTTGTGCTTTCAGATGGCCACTCGCGACCAAAATCAAGTGGTTCGCCTGACCCGATGCATTGGTGTGACTGGTCATACGGCCATGTTAGTCCGAGTGATGATCGAGACGGGTTACCGTTGGTATCCCGAATACACGGTCGAAGAGCAGTTTCGAGATTTTAACCAAAGCCAGTATCTTTGCACCGTCCGGATATTTCCCTCTTATCCTGGTTCTACTAAGGCTCTTCACTGTTCCTATGGGCTCGGTGTTACTATTGAGATGGCTGTGCAAGATGCGGCTTATTCTATGATGACCATCATGCGAGTCAGGACTGGCCTGCTTCGCAACACCGACTTCCGGTATATGCCGGCTTCACTTCCTGGAGCGCATGGTTATCTCCGGGCTATTTATTCTGACCCCAGTCAGGAGGACTCACTAACTCGCACCACTGCTGAGTTGCTCGAGGATAAGGACCGAGAGAATCGGGCCTTGAGAATGGAGCTTTTCAACACCCGCGCCGATCATTGGGCCACCTTGACTCGGTTTGCACCGGCTGTGCAAGCTGGATGCATGGATATGAGAGATCTGTATCCTGTTAGGCCTGCTCTGCCGGACATGATGGATTGGCGTGATGTGGGAGGCATCACCCCACCTCGTGGTCCTCGCAGGCCATCGTTTGTTGGTCCAAGACCTCACCCTAGCCCTTTTGGTCCACAGGCTCCTCAGGACCGTTTGTTTCCGGATGCTCACGTTGAACTTCCAGGCTATGGAGGAGACTTCTATGAGAACTACTATGGAGATGACTGAGATAGTAGTAGTTCCACTAGGTATTGTAATAGTTGTATTTCCACCGTCCTGCGTGACTTGTGGAATATGACTTAGCGTGTAGTAATTCCGGGGGTGTAGGAAAAATAATGTATAGGAGCTTGGGATGCCTCCGATGATATGTAATCCTCCTCTCACCGTAGTAGTAATTGTTGGTCTTGTACTAAACCTCGTATGGTGTGTATGACGATGGAATAAAAGAAGTAGTTTCTGTATCTACCATGTCATACGGATGATCATCTTGCATTCTGAGTTGTCCATTACATTCTACATTCTATGTCGGAATCTTGTCATGTTGGACTAAACCATTGTCTTGTTTTTCCTAGGATGGTCAACACCCGCAACAACCCTGCTCCCCCAGAGTAGGCCGAAGGCAGTAGAGTTGGGGATACAAATCTGCCTCACCCTCCCTCTCTGGCAGAAGTTATGCTAGAGGCTGAGAGAAACAAGCGGGAGACCAACCGTTTATTGGAGCGTATTGAACAGAACACAGCACACCATCAGAGGACTAACTTGGTGTCACTCAGTGATTTCATCAAGTTACATCCACCCACGTTCCACCACTCCGTCGAGCCTCTCGACGCTGATGACTGGCTTCGCAATATTTCCCACAAACTGCATTCTGCGCTAGTAGCTGAGGTTGACAAGGTCACCTTTGCTGCATATCATCTTGAAGGCCCCGCCAGTCTCTGGTGGGAGAATTATGAAGCTATGCGCCCAGCGGGCCACGTCACTACTTGGGCTGAATTCAGCGAGGCTTTCCGTGAACATCACATTCCGGAGGGTCTCATGGACCGTAAACATGAGGAGTTCTGTAGTTTCACTCAAGGTCGACTCTCTGTTGACGCTTACAGCAGGGAGTTTGGTAACCTTGCCCATTATGCAACGGAGGAAGTTTCTACTAATGCCAAGAAGCAGGCAAGGTTCCGTAAGGGGCTTAGTCCTGAGCTTCGCTGCGACCTTCGTCTGCATGAGTGCACATCTTTTCAGAAGCTTGTTAACAAAGCCATCAGTGCTGAGACTGGTCAGACTGATTATGAAGCAACACACAAGCATGGCCGTGACTTGGGTTCCTCATCCGGTGCTGGTCCTCAGAAGCGCCGCGTATGGGTGCCTAACACTGCCCTGCCACCCAGGTTCACACTGAGGCCATCCTTCCAGGCGCCTCGCCCAGCTCAGCAATATGCACCAGCCAAGCCCTATGGTGGTCCAACCAACAATGCTCCCCCACGCACCAGTTCCGTGACTTGTTTCAAGTGTGGGGAATCAGGCCACTATATGCGCGAGTGTCCCCAAACCAACCCCAACCAGACAGCAAAAACTGTTGGCCGCGGCAAGCCGACAGGGAAAGTGTTCTACGCCAAGCCGGCCACCACTGCTCGTGGCCATGTTAATTGTGTTTCTGCGGAAGAGGCTCAAGAAGATCCCAACGTCGTTCTCGGTACGCTCCTTGTTAATTGCCACCTGGCATCTGTTCTTTTCGATACAGGAGCATCTCATTCATTTATATCCGAGAGCTATGCTCGTCTGCATAACACCACATTCTGTGAGATGCCCACCTCTATGGTAATTCAAACTCCGGGATCCAAATGGCAAACTTCTAGAGTAAGCCATGGAAATGAAATTCAAGTCGACAAACTTGTTTTTCTCGCATCTCTGATAGCCCTCAAATCTTCGGATATTAATATCATCTTGGGTATGGACTGGATGTCAGCCCATCATGCCAAAATTGATTGCTTCTCTAGGACTGTTCAACTCACCCATCCTTCGGGGAAGATAGTCAATGTCTTGACCCGAATAGCCAAGCGACAGTTATATTCTCTTAACGCCAGCCCTTTGCCAGACCTTGAGGACGTTCCGGTAGTCCGTGACTTTCCGGATGTCTTCCCAGAGGAATTGCCAGGTGTTCCACCTGACAGAGATGTCGAATTCGTGATAGATCTCATTCCAGGGACTGTCCCGATTTCCAGAAGACCCTACAAGATGGCACCTTTTGAACTAGCCGAGCTTAAGAAACAACTCGATGAGTCCTTGAAAAAGGGTTTCATCCGACCTAGTTCATCTCCTTGGGCTTGCCCCGTCCTCTTCATCAAGAAGAAGGATGGTACGGACCGGATGGTTGTAGATTATCGACCTGTCAACTTGGTCACAATTAAGAACAAGTATCCGCTCCCCAGGATCAACGACCTGTATGATCAGCTCGCTGGATCCTCAGTCTTCTCTAAAATGGATTTGAGGTTGGGCTACCATCAAATCAAAATCAGGAACGGGGACATTCCGAAAATGGCCTTTGTTACTCGTTATGGCCAATACGAGTACACCGTCATGTCCTTCGGTTTAACCAACGCTCCAGCCACCTTCTCTCGGTTGATGAACTCAATCTTCATGGAGTATTTGGATAAATTCGTCGTGGTTTACCTCGATGATATACTCATCTACTCCAAGAACGAGGAAGAACATGCCGAACACCTAAGGCTAGTGTTGAAGAAGCTTCGAGAGCATCGCCTTTATGCCAAATTTTCTAAATGTGAATTCTGGTTGTCAGAAGTGACCTATCTTGGACATGTAATTTCTGGTAAAGGCATTGCTGTTAACCCTGAGCGAGTTCAAGCCGTTCTTAATTGGACTCCACCTGAATCGGTCAAGCAAGTTAGGAGTTTCCTTGGCCTAGCGAGCTATTGCCGTCGCTTTGTCGAGAATTTCTCCAAAGTTGCCAAACCTCTAACTGAACTCCTCAAGAAAGATAAAAAGTTCGAGTGGACTCCACAATGTGAGCACAGTTTCCAGGAACTGAAAAGACGTTTAACCTCTGCTCCCGTACTGGTACCACCGGATTTTTCCAAGGATTTTGTTATCTACTACGACGCCTCGCGACAAGGACTAGGCTGTATTCTCATGCAAGATCGACACGTAATTGCTTATGCTTCACGACAATTACACCCACATGAGGAAAACTACCCCACTCATGATCTAGAGCTTGTAGCTGTAGTCCATGCACTCAAAACATGGCAACATTACCTTCTCGGTAATCGTTGCAAAATCTACACTGATCACCAAAGTCTGAAGTATATATTCACCCAACCGGATTTAAATCTCAGGCAAAGACGTTGGGTCGAGTTGATCACAGATTTCGACTTAGGAATAACTTACACCCCAGGGAAAGCCAACGTCATGGCTGATGCGCTAAGTCGTAAATCTTATTGTAACAACCTGATGTTACAACAAAGTCAACCGCTTCTCCATGAGGAATTTTGGAAGCTTAACCTTCACATTGTTCCTCAAGGATTTCTTTCCACCTTGGTGGCGAAACCTACTCTTACGGATCAAATCATCGCTGCCCAAAAGCGAGATAAGGGAATATCTAAGATCAAGGAGAACATTGCTAGCGGAGGTGCTAGATGTTTCTCCACAAATGATCATGGTGTTGTGTACTTTGAGAACCGTTTAGTGGTTCCCAAGAACCAGCATCTACGGCAGTTGATCCTTAAGGAGGCTCATGAATCTCCTCTCACCATTCATCCCAGTAGTACCAAGATGTATCAGAACCTACGCCAGAGGTTCTGGTGGACTAGGATGAAGAGAGAAATTGCTCAGTATATTGCTAATTGCGACGTCTGCCGTCGTGTAAAAGCAGAGCATCAACGGCCTGCTGGCACCCTTCAACCCCTAGCTATTCCTGAATGGAAATGGGATAAAATTGGTATGGACTTCATCACCGGTTTTCCCAGGACCAAAAGAGGGAATAATGCTATCTTCGTCGTTATCGATCGTCTTTCCAAAGTGGCCCATTTCTTACCTGTTCGTGAGAGTATAACTGCTAGTCAGTTAGCAGACTTGTACATCTCCCGAATAGTGTCTCTCCATGGTGTTCCTTTGGAAATTAAATCGGATCGAGGAAGTCTTTTCACCTCTCGATTTTGGGAAAGTTTCCAAAATGCTATGTGAACCCGCCTTTCTTTTAGTACTGCTTTCCACCCTCAATCAAGTGGTCAAGTGGAACGTGTCAACCAGATTCTAGAAGACATGCTTCGAGCCTCTGTTATCTCATTCGGAATGGATTGGGAGAAGTGCCTTCCATTTGCCGAATTTGCTTATAACAACAGCTATCAATCCAGCTTGGGAAAGCCCCTTTTGAAGTTCTCTATGGACGAAGGTGTCGAACGCCTCTTAACTGGTCAGAAACCGGGGAAAGACAATTCTTTGGCCCGGATATGATTCAGGAAGCAGAAGAGCAAGTTCGCATCGTTCGTGAAAAGTTGAAAACAGCCCAATCTCGTCAAAAGAGTCAATATGGCCGAAAACATAAGGCTATGACTTTTGAGGTTTGACGAGAAGGCTTACCTTCGGGTTACTCCTCTGAAGGGAACCCATCGCTTCGGTATCAAGGGCAAATTGGCTCCTCGTTACATTGGACCCTTTCGCATTCTCGCAAAACGAGGAGAAGTTGCCTACCAATTGGAACTACCTCCGCATCTCTCCAGAGTCCACGACGTCTTCCACGTTTCTCAACTCAGGCGTTGCTTCTCGGATCCTATCCGTGGAGTAGACCACGAAACGCTTGATCTCCAAGATAATCTCATGTATCGAGAGTACCCCGTTCGTATCCTCGATCAAGCTGAGCGTACCACTCGACGTCATAATATCAAGTTTCTCAAGGTTCAATGGTCGCACCATTCTGAGAATGAAGCAACTTGGGAAAGGGAGGATCGTCTTCGACTCGAGTATCCCGCCTTCTTCCCGGAGGAACCCGAATCTCGAGACGAGATTCTTTTGAGTGGGGGTGAGTTGTCACACCCTAGCTAGTTCATGCATTAGAGTGTTGCATCATGTCTATCCTTTCATCAGAAACTTGAAATGGGGATGTCAGAACCCCCAGCCCCCTCTGAAACCAACTAGGGTTTACTAAAAACTTTTTCAATGAACCTGAAATGCCCTTCTAAAATGTCCATCATTTTTGTCTTGGTTCAGAACCTCTGCCAAAAGTGTTGCACAATTTTCTAGGTCATCTTAGGGTCTTTGAATTAAATGATAAGTATTTGAATTTGGGCATTTAAAATTATATAAAATATTTCAATTGCTCAAATATTCCTAAACTGAAATGTTTCATGTTGGAAATATTCCAACTTTGGACCAGGAGCAGTTTGGTGATTTTAGGAGTTGCCTAGGTATTTTTAATAATTCAACAAAGTTGCAGAAAAATAGAAAAAGACAAAAAAAACAGAAAGGAAAACTTACCTGGCGCCTGCAACCCGGCCCACCTGCCGGCCCAGCCCAGCGCCGCGCCAGCGAGCTGCTTGCCGGCCAGGCAGGCAGGCAGGTGCTCGACGGCGAGCACCGCATGGGTGCCACGCACCTGCTCGCCGCCTCGCCGCTCCACTCGCCCAGCTAACGCCGTGGATCGACCCCTCTCTCTCCCCCGAACCCCCCAGACGTCCCCTCTCCTCTCCAGCTCCTCCCCCTCGCGCTCCCCAGCCATGGCCGACGCCACCGCCGCCGCTCCATCGCCGTAGCGGCGCTCCCCGCCGCCCGTGCGTCATCTCTCGTGTCCAGGAGCTCCGCCGCCGTCCACTTCATCGAGCTACCCGAGCCCTGTGTGCTCGCAAGGCCCGAGTCCACCGCACCGACCTCGCCCGAGTCCGCCGTCGCTGGAGATCCCCTTCAATGCCGTCGCCGCATCAGCTCGTCCCCGACCCCGCCGGTGGCCTCTACGGGTGCTCTGTGAGCCTAGCTACCCCTCCTACCCTTCCTCTCTCGCCCCCGAGCCGTGTAGCCACCGCACGAAGATCACCCGCACGCACCGCCGTGGATCTCGTCGCCGACGTCCTCCCGGCCATCCTCCGGCCACCTCACGGTGTCCAACGCACTCACCACGTTGCGTTGAGTCCAACCGTGCACTCCCCGCACCTCAACGCACACCCTAGCCCCGAGTTCGCCTTCACCCGAACTCCGGTGACCGCCTAGGTCGTCGCCGGCGCCAACTCCGGCCACCCCGACCCCAACTGACTCCACCAAGAGCCGCGGCTCGTCCTCAGCTCCACGTAGATGCCTTCCGCGCCCCATTTGGTGGCCGGAACGGCCAAAACCACTTCCGCCGCCGCGTCGGGCTCGCCGGTGTCTAAACGCCGGTGCAGCCGTTTTGACTTTGACCACGGGTGGGCCCTGGTTGACTCTGTTGAGTGAATGACAGGTGGGGCCCCCTTCTGCTAATTAACCAGATTAGTTTAAACTAAATTAAATTAGTTAATTATCCACTGACACCCTGGACCCACGCGTCAGGTTTGACCTGGACCGGGTCTGTTGACTTGCTGAGGTCAGCATGACCTCATGCTGACGCAGTAAACCTTTTCTGAAATTAAAATAAATCTAAAATGATTTATAAATTCCAGAAATTGTTGCAAACTTCAAAAATTCATATAAATTCAACCGTAGCTCCAAATCAAACAAATTATATATGAAAAATGATCAGAAAAATCCAATCTATCCATCTGTACTAGTTTCATGCATGTTTAAACAAACTAACTTGAGGTTTAGTGCAGAACAAGATAAAACACTTTAAAGGGCCATTTATGAGTTTGAAATTTGAATCTTTGGTTCAAATTGATTCAAACCCATCTGGTTTTAGTTGCATTAGCCCAACACACTCATATTGCCATGTTTCATGCATGCATCATATTGTCGCACATTGTTTGGTGATGGTTGTGTATCGGTGTTCTTTGCGGCAGGTTCTGCCTCCGAGGAGTGCCGTGATTACCCTAGCGAAGAACCATATCCGTGCATCGATCCATCAGGCAAGCAACCAACCATTTGATCATATCGATACAATCCCATGTTCTCGCTCTTGCTCTCTTTTACTGCATTAAGACAACGCGTTTCAAACTGTTGTGTGCTACGGTAGTTGAACCCATTTCCTCTGCATGACCTGTCATTGCCACAGTAATTAGATGAAACCCACTAGCATGTGTAGGAATTGATTGAGCCATATGTATGTGTTGTTCCTACCTTGCTATGCCTACTATGCCTAGAGTCGTGTCAGGTCTGGTTCATCTGGGTGATGGGCTAGAGTGAAATGATCATGTCGGTAATGAGAGTGATGTGGTGAACACGATTTGGTAAAGGTATCAATGAGAGACCATGTAGGAGTACATGGTGGGTTGTTTCATTGAAGCCGACCTTAAGAACTGAGATCTGTATGCGTGATTTAAGATTCAGCTACTACCATGCATTGGGCCCTGAAATATGACCCCGCTCGACTTCTTATTCACCCTAGTCCTCTGTCCAGGAGTTCCAAGTAGTTTCTGGTGTTTGTAGCTTGCTGGAGGCCGTGGACAGCGCTGACCGCGGGGTGGGCTGTGATGCGGTAGGTACGTGGCACGGTGTACCGAATACCCGTTAGGTATCTCAGGAACCCTGTACACATCGTTCGGGGCCGTATGGGAAACCTCGGCCGGACTCCCTGCGGATGGAACCTAGATAGGCGATAAACCTGGACTAGAGACTTAGGTGTTTAGGTAGGTCGTAGTCTACACCCACGTCGGCTTTCGCTTGAAGTCTGCCGAGCACATGTCGTGTGCAGACGCTAAGTGGTGGAAACATGTATGAAGAAGTACACCCCTGCAGGGTTAACATGATCTATTCGAATAGCCGCGTCCGCGGTAAAGGACTACTTGGTTGCTTATACAGTTCATAGACAAGTGAATGGATACTACTAAAAATCTCAAGATAAGCGTGAGTGCCGAGGATGGCTCTTCCGTAGGATGACGGAGGTGGATCCTCGGTGGTGTATTGAAGTGGTGAGTAGTGGACTCGTGTGCGCAAAACCATTTCAAGTTGGAGTCTCGTAGGATAGTTTAGCCAAGAGTCAAAGCTGGCTTGCTGCAATAACTCCACCAACCCTTCTTGATAATGTGCATGTATGTAGGATCTGACGTAAGTCTTGCTGGGTACCTTTGTACTCATGTTGCTATAATTTACATTTTACAGAAGGCGCTGCAACCCCTTCTGATGGGTTCTTCGTAGACGTTGACATCGACGAGTAGACTAAGGCCCAGGTGGTAATCCTGAGCTTGTGAAGGTCCACGTAGTATAGCTAGGCTTTCCAAGCCTCTTTTATTTTACTAGTTGTCTGTACTCAGACAAGTTACTTCCGCTGCTGGTTTGTATGACTGTATGACTTGAATGTGGGTCATGTGACCCGTACTTGTATGTATGTTATGTATGGCTCTCTGAGCCTTTAAATAAAGTACTTGTGTCGTAGAGTCATGTTGTGATGCCTTGTTGTATTTGCACATATCGAGCATATTGTGTGTATGATTGAAATGCTTGGTATGTGTGGGATCTGACTATCTAGTTGTTTATCTTTAGTAGCCTCTCTTACCGGGAAATGTCTCCTAGTGTTTCCATTGAGCCATGGTAGCTTGCTACTGCTCCGGAACACTTAGGCTGGCCGGCATGTGTCCTTCTTCGTTCCTGTGTCTGTCCCTTCGGGGAAATGTCACGCATTGAGTACCGGAGCCCTGTTAGCCCGCTACAGCCCGGTCTACCGGAGTCCTGCTAGCCTAGTGCTACAGCCCGGACCCACTTGCTGATGACCGACACGTTCGATGCTGGGTCATGGATGCCTGTCCCTGTAAGCCCGTGCCACTTTGGGTTTACGACTAGTCATGTTAGCCCGGGCTCCTTATCATATGGATGCTAGCGACATCATCATATACGTGAGCCAAAAGGCGCAAACGGTCCCGGGAAAAGGTAAGGCGACACCCGTGGGAATACCGTGCGTGAGGCCGCAAAGTGATATGAGGTGTTACAGGCTAGATCGATGTGACATTGAGTCGGGGTCCTGACAGCGTTGGCATCAGAGCCAGACTACCTGTAGGTTCTCCAAGCCAAACTGGTCGATGTTGAGTCTAGAAATGCTTTAGTTATATGTAGGGGAATTGATTGTGGGATGGTACGTAAGGCTCTTTTTACTTCTTTACCTCATGGCATTCTGATCTGAGTCAGTCCATTCTTCTACCGGGGATTAAGGATTAGGATCTTCTCTCTCTATCAGGTTCACGTGTTACGAATCAGTAGTACCTTATAGGTTTGTTGACTACAAGCCTAGTTCAGTTCTACTACCTTGTTATGCTGATAAGTTGAACCCAGAACCTTGATATGATATTGTTGAGTGTCTATGCAATTTTTTGATAAATGTCTCAAACCCTTCTTGAGCATTTACAGAAGTTATGCTGTCGAAATTTTGCTAGAAATTCTAATGCCTTTGCATTATGGTTGTGCTTTCAGATGGCCACTCGCGACCAAAATCAAGTGGTTCGCCTGACCCGATGCATTGGTGTGACCGGTCATACGGCCATGTTAGTCCGAGTGATGATCGAGACGGGTTACCGTTGGTATCCCGAATACACGGTCGAAGAGCAGTTTCGAGATTTTAACCAAAGCCAGTATCTTTGCACCGTCCGGATATTTCCCTCTTATCCTGGTTCTACTGAGGCTCTTCACTGTTCCTATGGGCTCGGTGTTACTATTGAGATGGCTGTGCAAGATGCGGCTTATTCTATGATGACCATCATGCGAGTCAGGACTGGCCTGCTTCGCAACACCGACTTCCGGTATATGCCGGCTTCACTTCCTGGAGCGCACGGTTATCTTCGGGCTATCTATTCTGACCCCAGTCAGGAGGACTCACTAACTCGCACCACTGCTGAGTTGCTCGAGGATAAGGACCGAGAGAATCGGGCCTTGAGAATGGAGCTTTTCAACACCCGCGCCGATCATTGGGCCACCTTGACTCGGTTTGCACCGGCTGTGCAAGCTGGATGCATGGATATGAGAGATCTGTATCCTGTTAGGCCTGCTCTGCCGGACATGATGGATTGGCGTGATGTGGGAGGCATCACCCCACCTCGTGGTCCTCGCAGGCCACCGTTTGTTGGTCCAAGACCTCACCCTAGCCCTTTTGGTCCACAGGCTCCTCAGGACCGTTTGTTTCCGGATGCTCACGTTGAACTTCCAGGCTATGGAGGAGACTTCTATGAGAACTACTACGGAGATGACTGAGATAGTAGTAGTTCCACTAGGTATTGTAATAGTTGTATTTCCACCGTCCTGCATGACTTGTGGAATATGACTTAGCGTGTAGTAATTCCGGGGGTGTAGGAAAAATAATGTATAGGAGCTTGGGATGCCTCCGATGATATGTAATCCTCCTCTCACCGTAGTAGTAATTGTTGGTCTTGTACTAAACCTCGTATGGTGTGTATGACGATGGAATAAAAGAAGTAGTTTCTGTATCTACCATGTCATACGGATGATCATCTTGCATTCTGAGTTTTCCATTACATTCTACATTCTATGTCGGAATCTTGTCATGTTGGACTAAACCCTTGTCTTGTTTTTCCTAGGATGGTAAACACCCGCAACAACCCTGCTCCCCCAGAGCAGGCCGAAGGCAGCAGAGTTGGGGATACAAATCTGCCTCACCCTCCCTCTCTGGCAGAAGTTATGCTAGAGGCTGAGATAAACAAGCGGGAGACCAACCGTTTATTGGAGCGTATTGAACAAAACACATCACACCATCAGAGGACTAACTTGGTGTCACTCAGTGATTTCATCAAGTTACATCCACCCACGTTCCACCACTCCGTCGAGCCTCTCGATGCTGATGACTGGCTTCGCAATATTTCTCACAAACTGCATTTTGCGCTAGTAGCTGAGGTTGACAAGGTCACCTTTGCTGCATATCATCTTGAAGGCCCCGCCAGTCTCTGGTGGGAGAATTATGAAGCTATGCGCCCAGCGGGCCACGTCACTACTTGGGCTGAATTCAGCGAGGCTTTCCGTGAACATCACATTCCGGAGGGTCTCATGGACCGTAAACATGAGGAGTTCTGTAGTTTCACTCAAGGTCGACTCTCTGTTGACGCTTACAGCAGGGAGTTTGGTAACCTTGCCCGTTATGCAACGGAGGAAGTTTCTACTGATGCCAAGAAGCAGGCAAGGTTCCGTAAGGGGCTTAGTCCTGAGCTTCGCCGCGACCTTCGTCTGCATGAGTGCACATCTTTTCAGAAGCTTGTTAACAAAGCCATCAGTGCTGAGACTGGTCAGACTGATTATGAAGCAACACGCAAGCATGGCCGTGACTTGGGTTCCTCATCCAGTGCTGGTCCTCAGAAGCGCCGCGTATGGGTGCCTAACACTGCCCTGCCACCCAGGTTCACACCGAGGCCATCCTTCCAGGCGCCTCGCCCAGCTCAGCAATATGCACCAGCCAAGCCCTATGGTGGTCCAACCAACAATGCTCCCCCACGCACCAGTTCCGTGACTTGTTTCAAGTGTGGGGAATCAGGCCACTATATGCGCGAGTGTCCCCAAACCAACCCCAACCAGACAGCAAAAACTGTTGGCCGCGGCAAGCCGACAGGGAAAGTGTTCTACGCCAAGCCGGCCACCACTGCTCGTGGCCATATTAATTGTGTTTCTGCGGAAGAGGCTCAAGAAGATCCCAACGTCGTTCTCGGTACGCTCCTTGTTAATTGCCACCCGGCATCTGTTCTTTTCGATACAGGAGCATCTCATTCATTTATATCCGAGAGCTATGCTCGTCTGCATAACACCGCATTCTGTGAGATGCCCACCTCTATGGTAATTCAAACTCCGGGATCCAAATGGCAAACTTCTAGAGTAAGCCATGGAAATGAAATTCAAGTCGACAAACTTGTTTTTGTCGCATCTCTGATAGCCCTCAAATCTTCGGATATTAATATCATCTTGGGTATGGACTGGATGTCAGCCCATCATGCCAAAATTGATTGCTTCTCTAGGACTGTTCAACTCACCCATCCTTCGAGGAAGATAGTCAATGTCTTGACCCGAATAGCCAAGCGACAGTTATATTCTCTTAACGCCAGCCCTTTGCCAGACCTTGAGGACGTTCCGGTAGTCCGTGACTTTCCGGATGTCTTCCCAGAGGAATTGCCAGGTGTTCCACCTGACAGAGATGTCGAATTCGTGATAGATCTCATTCCAGGAACTGTCCCGATTTCCAGAAGACCCTACAAGATGGCACCTTTTGAACTAGCCGAGCTTAAGAAACAACTCGATGAGTCCTTGAAAAAGGGTTTCATCCGACCTAGTTCATCTCCTTGGGCTTGCCCCGTCCTCTTCGTCAAGAAGAAGGATGGTACGGACCGGATGGTTGTAAATTATCGACCTGTCAACTTGGTCACAATTAAGAACAAGTATCCGCTCCCCAGGATCAACGACCTGTATGATCAGCTCGCTGGATCCTCAGTCTTCTCTAAAATGGATTTGAGGTTGGGCTACCATCAAATCAAAATCAGGAACGGGGACATTCCGAAAACGGCCTTTGTTACTCGTTATGGCCAATACGAGTACACCGTCATGTCCTTCGGTTTAACCAACGCTCCAGCCACCTTCTCTCGGTTGATGAACTCAATCTTCATGGAGTATTTGGATAAATTCGTCGTGGTTTACCTCGATGATATACTCATCTACTCCAAGAACGAGGAAGAACATGCCGAACACCTAAGGCTAGTGTTGAAGAAGCTTCGAGAGCATCGCCTTTATGCCAAATTTTCTAAATGTGAATTCTGGTTGTCAGAAGTGACCTATCTTGGACATGTAATTTCTGGTAAAGGCATTGCTATTAACCCTGAGCGAGTTCAAGCCGTTCTTAATTGGACTCCACCTGAATCGGTCAAGCAAGTTAGGAGTTTCCTTGGCCTAGCGAGCTATTGCCGTCGCTTTGTCGAGAATTTCTCCAAAGTTGCCAAACCTCTAACTGAACTCCTCAAGAAAGATAAAAAGTTCGAGTGGACTCCACAATGTGAGCACAGTTTCCAGGAACTGAAAAGACGTTTAACCTCTGCTCCCGTACTGGTACCACCGGATTTTTCCAAGGATTTTGTTATCTACTGCGACGCCTCGCGACAAGGACTAGGCTGTATTCTCATGCAAGATCGACACGTAATTGCTTATGCTTCACGACAATTACACCCACATGAGGAAAACTACCCCACTCATGATCTAGAGCTTGCAGCTGTAGTGCATGCACTCAAAACATGGCGACATTACCTTCTCGGTAATCGTTGCGAAATCTACACTGATCACCAAAGTCTGAAGTATATATTCACCCAACCGGATTTAAATCTCAGGCAAAGACGTTGGGTCGAGTTGATCACAGATTTCGACTTAGGAATAACTTACACCCCAGGGAAAGCCAACGTCATGGCTGATGCGCTAAGTCGTAAATCTTATTGTAACAACCTGATGTTACAACAAAGTCAACCGCTTCTCCATGAGGAATTTTGGAAGCTTAACCTTCACATTGTTCCTCAAGGATTTCTTTCCACCTTGGTGGCGAAACCTACTCTTACGGATCAAATCATCGCTGCCCAAAAGCGAGATAAGGGAATATCTAAGATCAAGGAGAACATTGCTAGCGGAGGTGCTAGATGTTTCTCCACAAATGATCATGGTGTTGTGTACTTTGAGAACCGTTTAGTGGTTCCCAAGAACCAGCATCTACGGCAGTTGATCCTTAAGGAGGCTCATGAATCTCCTCTCACCATTCATCCCAGTAGTACCAAGATGTATCAGGACCTACGCCAGAGGTTCTGGTGGACTAGGATGAAGAGAGAAATTGCTCAGTATATTGCTAATTGCGACGTCTGCCGTCGTGTAAAAGCAGAGCATCAACGGCCTGCTGGCACCCTTCAACCCCTAGCTATTCCTGAATGGAAATGGGATAAAATTGGTATGGACTTCATCACCGGTTTTCCCAGGACCAAAAGAGGGAATAATGCTATCTTCGTCGTTATCGATCGTCTTTCCAAAGTGGCCCATTTCTTACCTGTTCGTGAGAGTATAACTGCTAGTCAGTTAGCAGACTTGTACATCTCCCGAATAGTGTCTCTCCATGGTGTTCCTTTGGAAATTAACTCGGATCGAGGAAGTCTTTTCACCTCTCGATTTTGGGAAAGTTTCCAAAATGCTATGGGAACCCGCCTTTCTTTTAGTACCGCTTTCCACCCTCAATCAAGTGGTCAAGTGGAACGCGTCAACCAGATTCTAGAAGACATGCTTCGAGCCTCTGTTATCTCATTCGGAATGGATTGGGAGAAGTGCCTTCCATTTGCCGAATTTGCTTATAACAACAGCTATCAATCCAGCTTGGGCAAAGCCCCTTTTGAAGTTCTCTATGGACGAAGGTGTCGAACGCCTCTTAACTGGCCAGAAACCGGGGAAAGACAATTCTTTGGCCCGGATATGATTTAGGAAGCAGAAGAGCAAGTTCGCATCGTTCGTGAAAAGTTGAAAACAGCCCAATCTCGTCAAAAGAGTCAATATGACCGAAAACATAAGGCTATGACTTTTGAGGTTGACGAGAAGGCTTACCTTTGGGTTACTCCTCTGAAGGGAACCCATCGCTTCGGTATCAAGGGCAAATTGGCTCCTCGTTACATTGGACCCTTTCGCATTCTCGCAAAACGAGGAGAAGTTGCCTACCAATTGGAACTACCTCCGCATCTCTCTAGAGTCCACGACGTCTTCCACGTTTCTCAACTCAGGCGTTGCTTCTCGGATCCTATCCGTGGAGTAGACCACGAAACGCTTGATCTCCAAGATAATCTCACGTATCGGGAGTACCCCCTTCGTATCCTCGATCAAGCTGAGCGTACCACTCGACGTCATAATATCAAGTTTCTCAAGGTTCAATGGTCGCACCATTCTGAGAATGAAGCAACTTGGGAAAGGGAGGATCGTCTTCGACTCGAGTATCCCGCCTTCTTCCCGGAGGAACCCGAATCTCGAGACGAGATTCCTTTGAGTGGGGGTGAGTTGTCACACCCTAGCTAGTTCATGCATTAGAGTGTTGCATCATCTCTATCCTTTCATCAGAAACTTGAAATGGGGATGTCAGAACCCCCAGCCCCCTCTGAAACCAACTAGGGTTTACTAAAAACTTTTTCAATGAACCTGAAATGCCCTTCTAAAATGTCCATCATTTTTGTCTTGGTTCAGAACCTCTGCCAAAAGTGTTGCACAATTTTCTAGGTCATCTTAGGGTCTTTGAATTAAATGATAAGTATTTGAATTTGGGCATTTAAAATTATATAAAATATTTCAAATGCTCAAATATTCCTAAACTGAAATGTTTCATGTTGGAAATATTCCAACTTTGGACCAGGAGCAGTTTGGTGATTTTAGGAGTTGCCTAGGTATTTTTAATAATTCAACAAAGTTGCAGAAAAATAGAAAAAAACAAAAAAAAAACAGAAAGGAAAACTTACCTGGCGCGTGCAACCCGGCCCACCTGCCGGCCCAGCCCAGCGCCGCGCCAGCGAGCTGCTTGCCGGCCAGGCAGGCAGGCAGGTGCTCGACGGCGAGCACCGCATGGGTGCCACGCACCTGCTCGCCGCCTCGCCGCTCCACTCGCCCGGCTAACGCCGTGGATCGACCCCTCTCTCTCCCCCGAACCCCCAGACGTCCCCTCTCCTCTCCAGCTCCTCCCCCTCGCGCTCCCCAGCCATGGCCGACGCCACCGCCGCCGCTCCATCGCCGTAGCCGCGCTCCCCGCCTCCCGTGCGTCGTCTCTCGTGTCCAGGAGCTCCGCCGCCGTCCACTTCATCGAGCTACCCGAGCCCCGTGTGCTCGCAAGGCCCGAGTCCACCGCACCGACCTCGCCCGAGTCCGCCGTCGCCGGAGATCCCCTTCAATGCCGTCGCCGCATCAGCTCGTCCCCGACCCCGCCGGTGGCCTCTACGGGTGCTCTGTGAGCCTAGCTACCCCTCCTACCCTTCCTCTCTCGCCCCCGAGCCGTGTAGCCACCGCACGAAGATCACCCGCACGCACCGCCGTGGATCTCGTCGCCGACGTGCTCCCGGCCATCCTCCGGCCACCTCACGGTGTCCAACGCACTCACCACGTTGCGTTGAGTCCAACCGTGCACTCCCCGCACCTCACCGCACACCCTAGCCCCGAGTTCGCCTTCACCCGAACTCCGGTGACCGCCTAGGTCGTCGCCGGCGCCAACTCCGGCCACCCCGACCCCAACTGACTCCACCAAGAGCCGCGGCTCGTCCTCAGCTCCACGTAGATGCCTTCCGCGCCCCATTTGGTGGCCGGAACGGTCAAAACCACTTCCGCCGCCGCGTCGGGCTCGCCGGCGGCTAAACGCCGGTGCAGCCGTTTTAACTTTGACCACGGGTGGGCCCTGGTTGACTCTGTTGAGTCAATGACAGGTGGGGCCCCCTTCTGCTAATTATCCAGATTAGTTTAAACTAAATTAAATTAGTTAATTATCCACTGACACCCTGGACCCACGCGTCAGGTTTGACCTGGACCAGGTCTGTTGACTTGCTGAGGTCAGCATGACCTCATGCTGACGCAGTAAACCTTTTCTGAAATTAAAATAAATCTAAAATGATTTATAAATTCCAGAAATTGTTGCAAACTTCAAAAATTCATATAAATTCAACCGTAGCTCCAAATCAAACAAATTATATATGAAAAATGATCAGAAAAATCCAATCTATCCATCTGTACCAGTTTCATGCATGTTTAAACAAACTAACTTGAGGTTTAGTGCAGAACAAGATAAAACACTTTAAAGGGCCATTTATGAGTTTGAAATTTGAATCTTTGGTTCAAATTGATTCAAACCCATCTGGTTTTAGTTGCATTAGCCCAACACACTTATATTGCCATGTTTCATGCATGCATCATATTGTCGCACATTGTTTGGTGATGGTTGTGTATCGGTGTTCTTTGCGGCAGGTTCTGCCTCCGAGGAGTACCGTGATTACCCTAGCGAAGAACCATATCCGTGCATCGATCCATCAGGCAAGCAACCAACCATTTGATCATATCGATACAATCCCATGTTCTCGCTCTTGCTCTCTTTTACTGCATTAAGACAACGCGTTTCAAACTGTTGTGTGCTATGGTAGTTGAACCCATTTCCTCTGCATGACCTGTCATTGCCACAGTAATTAGATGAAACCCACTAGCATGTGTAGGAATTGATTGAGCCATATGTATGTGTTGTTCCTACCTTGCTATGCCTGCTATGCCTGGAGTCGTGTCAGGTCTGGTTCATCTGGGTGATGGGCTAGAGTGAAATGATCATGTCAGTAATGAGAGTGATGTGGTGAACACGATTTGGTAAAGGTATCGATGAGAGACCATGTAGGAGTACATGGTGGGTTGTTTCATTGAAGCCGACCTTAAGAACTGAGATCTGTATGCGTGATTTAAGATTCAGCTACTACCATGCATTGGGCCCTGAAATATGACCCCGCTCGACTTCTTATTCACCCTAGTCCTCTGTCCAGGAGTTGCAAGTAGTTTCTGGTGTTTGTAGCTTGCTGGAGGCCGTGGACAGCGCTGACCGCGGGGTGGGCTGTGATGCGGTAGGTACGTGGCACGGTGTACCGAATACCCGTTAGGTATCTCGGGAACCCTGTACACATCGTTCGGGGCCGTATGGGAAACCTCGACCGGACTCCCTGCGGATGGAACCTAGATAGGCAATAAACCTGGACTAGAGACTTAGGTGTTTAGGTAGGTCGTAGTCTACACCCACGTCGGCTTTCGCTTGAAGTCTGCCGAGCACATGTCGTGTGCAGACGTTAAGTGGTGGAAACATGTATGAAGAAGTACACCCCTGCAGGGTTAACATGATCTATTCGAATAGCCGCGTCCGCGGTAAAGGACTACTTGGTTGCTTATACAGTTCATAGACAAGTGAATGGATACTACTAAAAATCTCAAGATAAGCGTGAGTGCCGAGGATGGCTCTTCCGTAGGATGACGGAGGTGGATCCTCGGTGGTGTATTGAAGTGGTGAGTAGTGGACTCGTGTGCGCAAAACCATTTCAAGTTGGAGTCTCGTAGGATAGTTTAGCCAAGAGTCAAAGCTGGCTTGCTGCAATAACTCCACCAACCCTTCTTGATAATGTGCATGTATGTAGGATCTGACGTAAGTCTTGCTGGGTACCTTTGTACTCATGTTGCTATAATTTACATTTTACAGAAGGCGCTGCAACCCCTTCTGATGGGTTCTTCCTAGACGTTGACATCGACGAGTAGACTAAGGCCCAGGTGGTAATCCTGAGCTTGTGAAGGTCACGTAGTATAGCTAGGCTTTCCAAGCCTCTTTTATTTTACTAGTTGTCTGTACTCAGACAAGTTACTTCTGCTGCTGGTTTGTATGACTGTATGACTTGAATGTGGGTCGTGTGACCCGTACTTGTATGTATGTTATGTATGGCTCTCTGAGCCTTTAAATAAAGTACTTGTGTCGTAGAGTCATGTTGTGATGCCTTGTTGTATTTGCACATATCGAGCATATTGTGTGTATGATTGAAATGCTTGGTATGTGTGGGATCTGACTATCTAGTTGTTTATCTTTAGTAGCCTCTCTTACCGGGAAATGTCTCCTAGTGTTTCCATTGAGCCATGGTAGCTTGCTACTGCTCCGGAACACTTAGGCTGGCCGGCATGTGTCCTTCTTCGTTCCTGTGTCTGTCCCTTCGGGGAAATGTCACGCATTGAGTACCGGAGCCCTGTTAGCCCGCTACAGCCCGGTCTACCGGAGTCCTGCTAGCCCAGTGCTACAGCCCGGACCCACTTGCTGATGACCGACACGTTCGATGCTGGGTCATGGATGCCTGTCCCTGTAAGCCTGTGCCACTTTGGGTTTACGACTAGTCATGTCAGCCCGGGCTCCTTATCATATGGATGCTAGCGACATCATCATATACATGAGCCAAAAGGCGCAAACGGTCCCGGGCAAAGGTAAGGCGACACCCGTGGGAATACCGTGCGTGAGGCCGCAAAGTGATATGAGGTGTTACAGGCTAGATCGATGTGACATTGAGTCGGGGTCCTGACAGAGAATGATGTGATTGACTTGACCCATTCCATTAGCTTAGCACTTGATCGTTTAGTATGTTGCTATTGCTTTCTTCATGACTTATACAAGTTCCGATAACTATGAGATTATGCAACTCCCGTTTACCAGAGGAACACTTTGTGTGCTACCAAACATCACAACGTAACTGGGTGATTATAAAGGAGCTCTATAGGTGTCTCCAAAGGTACATGTTGAGTTGGCGTATTTCGAGATTAGGTTTTGTCACTCCGATTGTCAGAGAGGTATCTCTTGGCCCTCTCGGTAATGCACATCACTATAAGCCTTGCAAGCAATGTAGCTAATAAGTTACTTACGGAATGATGCATTACGTAACGAGTAAAGAGACTTGCCGGTAACGAGATTGAACTAGGTATTGAGATACCGACGATCGAATCTCGGGCAAGTAACATACCGATGACAAAGGGAACAACGTATGTTGTTATGCGGTTTGACCGATAAAGATCTTCGTAGAATATGTAGGAGCCAATATGAGCATCCAAGTTCCGCTATTGGTTATTGACCCGAAATGGTTCTCGGTCATTTCTACATAGTTCTCGAAACCGTAGGGTCCGCACGCTTAAGGTTTCGATGACAGTTATATTATGAGTTTATGAGCCAATGTGAAGGTCCGCATGCTTAAGGTTTCGATGTACCGAAGTTTCTTTGTTCGGTGTCCCGAATGTGATTATGGATATGACGAGGAGTCTCGAAATGGTCGAGACATGAAGATTGATATATTGGAAGCCCATATTTGTATGTCGGAAGTGTTCCGGGTGAAATCGGGATTTTACCGGAGTACCGGGAGGTTACCGGAACCCCCCGGGGGCTTATTGGGCCTACATGGGCCTTAGTGGAGAAGAGGAGAGGAGGAAAGGGCTGGGCAGCATGCCCCTCCTCCCCTAGTCCGAATAGGACAAGGAGAGGGGGGCGGCGCCCCCCCTTTCCTTCCTCTCTCCCTCCTCCTCCCCCCTTCTCCTAGTCCAACAAGGAAAGGAGGGAGTCCTACTCCCGGTGGGAGTAGGACTCCCCTTGGCACGCCCCTCCTTGGCCGGCTGCCCCTCCCCCTTGGCTCCTTTATATACGGGGGCAGGGGGCACCTCTAGACACAACAATTCATCTCTTGATCTCTTAGCCGTGTGCGGTGCCCCCTCCACCATAGTCCTGATAATATTGTAGCGGTGCTTAGGCGAAGCCCTGCGGCGGTAGAACATCAAGATCGTCACCACGCCGTCGTGCTGATGGAACTCTTCCCCGACATTCTGCTGGATCGGAGTACGGGGATCGTCATCGAGCTGAACGTGTGCTAGAACTCGGAGGTGTCGTAGTTTTGGTGCTTGATCGGTCGGGCCGTGAAGACGTACGACTACATCAACCGCATTGTTCTAACACTTCCACTTTCGGTCTACGAGGGTACATGGACAACACTCTCCCCTCTCGTTGCTATGCATCACCATGATCTTGCGTGTGCATAGGAAAATTTTGAAATTACTACGTTCCCCAACAGTGGCATCCGAGCCTGGTTTTATGCGTAGATGTTATATTCACGAGTAGAACACAAGTGAGTTGTGGGCGATACAAGTCATACTGCTTACCAGCATGTCATACTTTGGTTCGGCGGTATTGTTGGATGAAGCGGCCCAGACAGACATTACGCGTACGCTTACGCGAGACTGGTTCTACCGACGTGCTTTGCACACAGGTGGCTGGCGGGTGTCTGTTTCTCCAACTTTAGTTGAACCGAGTGTGGCTATGCTCGGTCCTTGCGAAGGTTAAAACAACACTAACTTGACGAACTATCGTTGTGGTTTTAGTGCGTAGGTAAGAACGGTTCTTGCTCAGCCCATAGCAGCCACGTAAAATTTGCAACAACAAAGTAGAGGACGTCTAACTTGTTTTTGCAGGGCATGTTGTGATGTGATATGGTCAAGACGTGATGCTATATTTTATTGTATGAGATGATCATGTTTTGTAACCGAAGTTATCGGCAACTGGCAGGAGCCATATGGTTGTCGCTTTATTGTATGAAATGCAAACGCCCTGTAATTGCTTTACTTTATCACTAAGCGGTAAGCGTTATGACAACGCGGTTGATGTAGTCGTACGTCTTCAGAATCCGACCGATCTTAGTACCGAACCTACGACACCTCCGCGATCAGCACACGTTCAGCTCGGAGATGTCCCTCGTACTCTTGATCCAGTTGAGGCCGAGGGAGAGTTTTGTCAGCACAACGGCGTGGTGACCGTGATGATGAAGTTAGCGGCGCAGGGCTTCGCCTAAGCACTACGAAGATATGACCGAGGTGTGTAACTGTGGAGGGGGCACCACACACGGCTAAACAATGCCAACTTGTGTGTTCTAGGGTGCCCCCTGCCCCCGTATATAAATGAGCAAGGGGGAAGGCCGGCCGGCCCTTGGGGCGCACCAAGGAGGGGAGGAGTCCTCCTCCTAGTAGGAGTAGGACTCATCCTTTCCTAGTCCAACTAGGAGGGGTGATAGAGGCAAAGGTGTCTCGTCTTTCAATGAGATGGTGATTGTCGTTTTGGAGGAGTAGACTTTGACGATCCGACTACGTACGTGCGAGGACGTCGTGCCTTAGCAATCGCTAAACCAACTCTGAGAGGTTATTGACCACGCCGAAGCATGATCAACCTGACCACAAGGGTCTACTTCCTGCGAGCAAACGAAGAACAAGCAAGAAACTGAGATTGCAATCTGGATATTGTGAATATAAGATGAAAGCTTTATTGATCAAGATGGGGTTCTATGACGTCTTGGTCTGGTCGTTGAACACAAACAAAGTACGCGAAGTTGCAGCTATGGCAAACTTTTAATCTAAACAAAACCTAAAGTCTAAACGACGCCCTAAGGGCTGTATATATGGAGGAAGAGGGGGGAATTTCTTGGCCCTTGATGGAGGGGTCCGAAACCAACCCTAACTCTTGCTTCCCCTCACATACGGACTCTAAAAACAACATATAATCAAGTATTTCAAAAATACATGGGCATGGCCCAATAATAAGGTGACACAACACCTAGAATAGCCGCTAGACGAAAATTATGAAGTAGCATCTTGTATATTTCGTCCAAGGCTTCATGCACTCATTATGGTGGCTTCAACGTCCTGAAATCATCACTTGTAACTCCATTCTTGTTCCCCTTGCGCATGCCATCATCTCCATGCTTGTTCTTGCTCCAATGTTCATCCTTCTCCAAGCTAGGCCCTTCATTTGTGAGCAAAACAAATGTAACCAATTTAGGCAGCATCATATTCTCATGAAATATTAGAATCATTACCAAGAAACAAAAGTACCTGGTAATTTAACTGGCGTGCGTGAGCTCTAGTAATTGGTCCAGTATGTATAGCAGTAGGGGCTATGGGTGTAACAATGGTATTGATGTCCTCATCATCCTCCCCTTCTTGAAATGAAGTCATCCTCGACGGAAGCTCATCTTCCTCTCCCAAATAAGGCTTCAAATCTGCAATGTTAAAAGTGGGAGTAACCCCAAAATCTGCAGGTAGCTCAAGATTATATGCATTATCATTTATTTTCTCTAATACCTTAAAAGGAGCATCAGCACATGGCATTAGCTTTGATTTACGCAAATCAGGAAATCTATCCTTACACAAATGTAACCAAACAAGTTCTCCATGTGCAAACACATCATGTTTTCTACCCTTATCTCCAGCAAGTTTATATTTAGCATTCATATGCTCAATGTTTTCCTTAGTTAACTCATGCATTTTTAAAATCAATTCAGCACGTTATTTAGCATCAAAATTAACCTTCTCCAAAGATGGAAGAGGCAACAAATCAATAGGTGCACGAGGTAGAAAACCATACATAATTTCAAAAGGGCACATCTTAGTAGTAGAATGCAATGAACGGTTATAAGCAAATTCAATATGAGGCAAGCATTCTTCCCACATTTTCTTATTATTCTTCAAAACAGCCCTAAGCATAGTTGACAATGTTCTATTGACTACTTCAGTTTGTCCATCAGCTTGGGGGTGACAAGTAGTACTAAAAAGCAGTTTAGTCCCCAACTTAGCCCATAAACATCTCCAAAAGTGGCTAAGAAATTTAGTACCATGATCTGAAACAATAGTATTTGGCACACTATGCAAGCGAATAATTTCACGAAAGAACAAATCAGCAACATTAACACCATCATCGCTTTTATGACATGGTATAAAGTGTGCCATTTTCAAGAATCTATCCACGACAACAAATATGCTATCCCTCCCCTTATTTGTTCGAGGTAAACCTAAAACAAAGTCCATAGATATATCCTCCCAAGGAACACTAGGTACAGGCAAAGGCATATATAAAGCATGAGGATTGAGTCGTGACTTAGCTTTTTGACATGTAGTGTAGCGAGCAACAAAACGCTCAACATCCTGTCTCATCTTTGGCCAAAAGAAATGTGTAGCAAGTATATCCTCCATCTTCTTCACACCAAAGTGTCCCATTAATCCTCCTCCATGCGCCTCCTGCAACAACAAAATATAAACAGAGCTAGCTAGAATGCATAGCTTGTTAGCATGGAACACAAATCCATCGTTAATGACAAACTTGTTCCATGTTCTCCCTTCTTTACAATTCTGCAATACATCTTTAAAATCAACATCATGCACATATTGATCTTTGATGGTCTCCAAACCAAATATCTTGAAGTCAAGTTGTGAAATCATAGTATAGCGACGAGACAATGCATCAGCAATAACATTTTCTTTACCCTTCTTGTGTTTAATGACATAAGGGAAAGTCTCAATGAATTCAACCCATTTAGCATGTCTACGATTCAGTTTGGCTTGACTTTCAATATTTTTCAAAGATTCATGATCAGAATGTATAACAAATTCTTTGGGCCATAAATAATGCCGCCATGTTTCTAAAGTCCGAACAAGAGCATATGATTCTTTATCATAAGTAGAATAATTCAGACTAGGCCCACTCAATTTTTCAGAAAAGTATGCAACAGGTTTGCCATCTTGTAATAACACACCTCCTAATCCAATTCCACTAGCATCACATTCAAGCTCAAAAGTCTTATTAAAATCAGGAAGTTGGAGTAAAGGAGCATGTGTCAACTTATCTTTCAATACCGTGAAGGCTTCTTCCTGTTCGGTACCCCAAACAAAAGGCACATCTTTCTTTGTAAGCTCATTGAGAGGTGCAGCAATGGTGCTGAAATCTCTCACAAAACGCCTATAGAATCCAGCGAGGCCAAGAAAACTCCTCACTTGTGTGACCGTTTTGGGCTGCGACCAACTCTCAATAGCTTCAATCTTGGCTTTATCAACTTCAATTCCCTGTGGAGTAACAACATAGCCTAGAAAAGATACTCGATCGGTGCAAAAGGTGCACTTCCCAAGGTTACCAAACAAACGTGCATCGCATAGAGCAATAAAAACAACACGTAAATGTTCCAAATGTTCCTCCAAAGATCTGCTATAAATCAGTATATCATCAAAATAAACTACCATAAATCGTCCAATGAAAGCACGTAAAACTTCGTTCATTAATATCATGAAAGTACTAGGTGCATTAGTTAACCCAAAATGCATGACTAACCACTCATATAACCCAAACTTAGTTTTAAATGCTGTTTTCCAATCATCCCCCAATTTCATACGAATTTGATAGTACCCACTACGCAAATCAACTTTGGAGAATATTGTAGAGCCACTCAATTCATCAATCATATCATCTAGCCTAGGAATAGGATGACGATAATGAATAGTAATATATTATTAATGCCTATACAATCAACATACATACGCGATGTACCATCCTTTTTCGGCACTAGAATAATTGGAACAACAAAAGGACTAAGGGATTCACGTATATAACCTTTGTCGAGAAGCTCCTGTACTTATTGCATAATCTCCTTTGTCTCCTCTGGATTGGTACGGTATGGCGCACGTTTTGGCAGTGAAGCATCAGGAATTAAGTCAATCTGATGCTCAATCCGTCGAATAGGTGGCACGTCTTGTGGAAAGACGTCAGCGAACTCCTGCAAAATGTTAGTGACAACAAGAGGCAAAGAGGAAGGCACGTCCTCGAATGAAAATAATGCCTCTTTGCACACAAAAGAATATCAAACATATTTTCTAAAATCTAGCTCATCAATATCAGATTTGGTGGCAAGTAAACATGCACTTTTCAATTTAATTTCATAAGCAACACTAGATGGTTTATTATTAGGCTTCATTTGTTGCTCAAATTCTTTTGCCACAATCTGATTTTCACTCTTATTCTTCTCCTGTTTTGCTTTATTAGCTCTATTAATATCATCTTTCAAAATGGAATCAGGAGTCATAGGAAGCAAAGTAATATTTTTATCCTTATGAACAAGAGTATACTGATTGTTTCTACCATGGTGTACAGAAGTTTTATCAAACTGCCATGGTTGACCAAGTAATAAGGAACATGCTTGCATAGGTACCACATCACAATCAACATAATCAGCATATGTAGAGATGCTAAAATGCACACGAACAATACATGTTACCTTAACCTTGCCGCTGTTGTTGAACCATTGGATGTAGTAAGGATGTGGATGTGGTCTTATGGTGAGAGATAGCTTCTCCACCATCTCCATGTTAGCCAAGTTGTTGCAGCTCCCTCCATCAATGATGACGCAAACATAACATTCCTTCACAACTCCCTTTGTATGGAACAAATTATGCCTCTGATTTTTCTCAGCTTGTGTGACCTGCACACTCAAAACATGTTGAGTAACTAAACATTCATACCTATCAGCATCTTCAGGAGCCATGTATTGCGTCTCATGGTCAGAATCATCTCCACCATGTTCTTCATGTGTAATAAGAGCCAAAGTATCCTCATCATAGTCACTAGCAGACTCATACCCACCATCCTCAATAGCAATCATCACACACTGAGATTTGCATTCTCTCGCATAATGACCTCTTCCCTTACAACGACGACAAATAATATCACTTGTGTGCCCTATTGATGCCATGGAAGAAGAAGAGCTCTGTGTAGGCTCGGCAGATGCGCTCTTACTTGGCAGATAGTGGTGGTTGTGCCTGCTTTCTTGTATCACGACTGGAGGTGGCACCTGATGGAGGTGCTGGTGCAGTGGAAGTAGAAGATGCACGCGGTGTCCATGATGAAGGTTGACCTACAGAAAAGTTAGTTCGTGCCAATGCCTGTCGATCCTGCACTTCACGTTCAGCTTTACAAGCAAGGTGGAATAAACAAGTGATATTAGTATACTCCTTATACTCTAGAATGGTTTGAATCTCTCTATTTAATCCACCCATAAAACGTGCAAGCATAGCTTCATTCTTCTCAACAATACCACATCTAATCATGACAGTTTGTAATTCCTGATAATATTCTTCTACATAATTTTTCCCTTGTCTTAAACGCTGCAATTTTTGAAGCAATTAACGTTGATAATATGGTGGAACCCAACGAGTACGCATAGCAATTTTCAAAGCAGCCCAAGTAACTGGAATAAGATATAATCTACAATGTTCAGACCACCATACACATGCAAAACTAGTGAAAGCACAAACAGCAGCAACAACCCATCTCTCCTCGGGATATTGTAAACATGTAAAACATTGTTCAGTTTCTAACTCCCAAGTAAGATATATATCAGGAACATATCTACCCTCAAATGGTGGAATATTCAATTTCAGTTTAGGAACATGGTTATGATCTCGTACCTGAGGTGGTGGTGCAGGCCTACCGTTGCGAATATATACCTGAGGTCGACCTGCTGGTGGTGGTGCTGGTGGCTGCACGTAGTTCTGATTTTGATCAACCTCATCCTCATAATCACCCGCATAATCGTCATCCTCCTCGGCACCAGCAGCTGCAGTAGCAGGAGCGAAAGAAGCATCAACAGTAGGTGCAGCGGCACCAGAATTTTGACCAGGCTCAATTGGAACGCGCTGTGCTCGTCCCACTTGATTTGGAAGGCGGCGTTGGAGATGTTGTTGTTGTTGTTGTTGTTGTTGTTGTAGAGGTGCGACAGGTGCAACCGGTGGTGGTTGGGGAAGAAGCTTGAGCAATTCATTAAACTTGTTATCCAACCTTGTCTCGAACGACTTCTCCATGGCATCTATCTTCTCCATAGCCTCTTTAAATCTGTTTAGCATATCTCCCACCTGGCCACTCATCATTTGCTGAAATTTATCATGCAACTCCTTGTTCGTCATGTTCTCCTAGTCAATCTCGTCGGCTTGCGGTCCTGCCATGGTCAGCAGCAATAGAAACACACAAGAATATGATCCTACAAACTACTAAAAAGTGGCAGGATGTCACAAATCCGTCAAGCGAATCTCAAATTCTTACCAGTTCTTACCCAGGAGCAGGTGGTGATCGGCAACCGTTGTAGTCAATACTCTCAAAGCTTGGATAGAGCGATTACCAGGAACAGTCAAACGCATGATATAGATGTATGTGGAGCTGGGAAGGCTTATAATATGGTAGCAAAAAGGGTCAGCAATAATCAGTTTTAGAGATGCAAAGGTGAATAAACGCTCAACAACGGTACTGTGCTGGTCCTAGGCTAGACCGTGCTAGAGACGCGAGCCTAGAACACTAACAAAATCACGGCGCGACACGTAATCTAGGGAGGAGCACACTCTGAATTTTTCTCTCTTTTTTTTACATTTTTTGCACTTTTTTTTGCCTTTTTTCCTCTTTTCTTTGCTCCGCAACAATTTTTTTCCGAAAAAGTCTACAAATGGCCTAAAAACTGCGTAGCCAGAATTTTCCAGACTTAGTTTTTTTTGAAACTAGAACTTTTTTTCTTGTATGGGTAGCATGGAAGTTGGGGAATCCGACTTGTTCACGACTCATAGTATCGCGTGCTCTGGAACTCAAAGATAAAGGAACAAATACTGGACTCGGACTAGGACTGGTGGCAAAGATGAAACTGGTGGAACTCGCACTGGTGATGGTATATGACGGTGGTATATGTGGACTCGGATTTGGTGGTGGTATATGAACTCGGATTGGTGGTGGTATATGGACTTGAATCGGTGATGGTATATGGACTCGGATTGGTGGTGGTATATGGACTCGGATCAGTGGTGGTATATGGACTCAGATTGGTGGTGGTATATGGACTCCGATCGGTGGTGGTATATGGACTCAGAGAAGTAGCGGATAAGCGGTGGTGGTATATGGCAGGGCGGTGATGATGGTGCGGTGGCGGCGTGACGACTTGTGAACAGAACTCGAAACTCTAAAGAACTAGACGCTCAGACCAGCAACTTGACACGACGAAGCAACCGCAAATTCAACAACGCAAATACAGAAAAGATTATGCAATGGCTCGGATTGGTTTGGATATGATGAACTAACCCTAATTTTTTTTGGCTTTTTTATGGACTGTAGGTATGAAGAACAGACTCGATCTAAACTACGAAAAGCTGTAAAATCTCACCGAGCAACCTGAAACTCTGATACCACTTGATAGAGGCAAAGGTCTCCTGTCTTTCGATGAGATAGTGATTGTGGTTTTGGAGGAGTAGACTTTGATGCTGACTACGTACGTGCGAGGACGTCGCGCCTTAGCAATCGCTAAACCAACTCCGAGAGGTTATTGACCACGCCGGAGCACGGTCAACCTGACCACAAGGGTCTATTTCCTGCGAGCAAATGAGGAACAAGCAAAAAACTGAGATTGCAATCTGGATATTGCGAATATAAGATGAAAGCTTTATTGATCAAGATGGGGTTCTGTGACGTCTTGGTCTGGTCGTTGAACACAAACGAAGTACGCGAAGTTGCAGCTATGCCGAACTTTTAATCTAAACAAAACCCAAAGTCTAAACGACGCCCTAAGGCTGTATATATGGAGGAAGAGGGGGGAATTTCGTGGCCCTTGAGGGAGGGGTCCGAAACCAACCCTAACTCTTGCTTCCCCACACATACGGACTCTAAAAACAGCCTATAATCAAGTATTTCAAAAATACATGGGCCTGGCCCAATAATAAGGTGACGCAACACCTAGAATAGCCTCTGGACAAAAATTATGAAGTAGCATCTTGTATATTTCGTCCAAGGCTTCATGCACTCATTATGGTGGCTTCAATGTCCTGAGATCATCACTTGTAACTCCGTTCTTGTTCCCCTTGTGCATGCCATCATCTCCATGCTTGTTCTTGCTCCAATGTTCATCCTTCTCCAAGCTAGGCCCTTCATTCGTGAGAAAAACAAATGTATCCAATTTAGGCAACATCATATTCTCATGAACATTAGAATCATTATCAAGAAACGAAAGTACCTGGTAATTTAATTGGCGTGCGCGAGCTCTAGTAATTGGTCGAGTATGTATAGCAGCAGGGACTGTGGGTGTAACAATGGTATTGATGTCCTCATCAAGGGGGAAGGGGGAAGGAGGGAGAGGGAGAGTGAAAGTGCAACTATTCCTAGGTGGTTTTGGTAATTCATAACAACATATAGCTCATTGAGCTAATGCTGTTCGAAGACTATTATTTCAGGAAAACTCAATGAATGGCATGCCATGGATGATGAAAGTGGATCCCTCAAAATAGTAAGGACAAAGGATTGGATCAAGCTCAAAAGCTCAAGACTCTTCATTTTACATTTTAGTGATCCAAGATCACATTGAGTCTATAGGAAAAGCCAATACTATCAAGGAGGGATGAGGTGTTGCTTAATGAGCCTCTTGCTTCATGTGCTTAGTGATATGCTCCAAAACCCTAAACTACTTTCCCACATCCACAAATGACCTAAACGCAAAGCCAAAATCGGTCACACCGATTCTTCCTATCCGGCGCCACCGATTCCAAAAGTCATAGCCACTGCCACAAACCCTAAGCAAATCGGTCTTACCGATAGGGATCTCGGTCTCACCGAGATGGGGTTGCAATCTCTCTGTTTCCCTTTGTAACGTTTCGGTCTAACCGAAGTGAGCGATCGGTCCCACCGAGATTGCAATGTAAACTCTCAGTTTCCTGTTTGTAACATTTCGGTCTCACTGAAAAGAGCAAATCCGTCCCACCGATTTTATCTGACCAACTCTCTGGTTAGCTTATTACCAAATCGGTCTCACCGAGTTTGTGTAATCGGCCTCACCGAGATTACGTTATGCCCTAACCCTAACCGAATCGGTCTCACCGAGATGCATGTCAGTCCCACCAAAAATCACTAACGGTCACTAGGTTTACTAAATCGGTCCGACTGAGTTTAATGATTCAGTCCCACCGAGTTTGATAAATTGTGTGTAACGGTTAGATTTTGTGTGGAGGCTATATATACCCCTCCACCTCCTCTTCATTCATGAAGAGAGCCATTAGAACGAACCTACACTTCCAACTTACCATTCTGAGAGAGAACCACCTACTCATGTGTTGAGGCCAAGATATTCCATTCCTACCATATGAATCTTGATCTCTAGCCTTCCCCAAGTTGCTTTCCACTCAAACCCTCTTTCCACCAGATCCAAATCCTATGAGAGAGAGTTGAGTGTTGGGGAGACTATCATTTGAAGCACAAGAGCAAGGAGTTCATCATCAACGCACCATTTGTTACTTCTTGGAGAGTGGTGTCTCCTAGATTGGCTAGGTGTCACTTGGGAGCCTCCGACAAGATTGTGGAGTTGAACCAAGGAGTTTGTAAGGGCAAGGAGATCGCCTACTTCGTGAAGATCTACCGCTAGTGAGGCAAGTCCTTCATGGGCGACGGCCATGGTGGGATGACAAGTTGCTTCTTCGTGGACCCTTCTTGGGTGGAGCCCTCGGTGGACTCGCGCAGCCGTTACCCTTCGTGGGTTGAAGTCTCCATCAACGTGGATGTACGATAGCACCACCTATCGGAACCACGCCAAAAACATCCGTGTCTCCAATTGCGTTTGAATCCTCCAAACCCTTCCCTTTACTTTCTTGCAAGTTGCATGCTTTAATTTCTACTGCCTATACACTCTTTGCATGCTTGCTTGAATTGTGTGATGATTGCTTGACTTGTCCTGAAGTAGCTAAAATCTGCCAAACTCTAAAATTGGGAAAAGGTTAAGTTTTTATTAGTCAAGTAGTCTAATCACCCCCCTCTAGACATACTTCAAGGTCCTACAAGTGGTATCAGAGCTTTGGTCTCCATTTGCTTTGATTTCCATAGCTTTTGGTGGTCATAGCCTTGGTTTCACAACCTAGGAGAGTATGGCGTCTAGCGAGGGAAATTATCACCATAGAGGTCCTTACTTTGATGGTACTAATTTGGCTAGTTGGAAGCATAAGATGAAAATGCATATTTTTGGACATAACCCCGCCGTTTGGGCAATTATTTGTATTGGCTTGCAAGGTGAATTCTTCGATGGGAGAGAACCGAACCGTGAAGCTAATGCGGAAGAATTGAAGATGCTGCAATACAACGCTCAAGCATGTGACATCATCTTCAATGGATTGTGCCCTGAAGAATTCAACAAAATCAGCCGTCTTGAGAATGCAAAGGAAATTTGGGATACTTTGATTGATATGCATGAAGGTACCGAGTCCGTCAAGGAATCCAATTGGATGTGCTCCAAAGTCAACTTGACAAGTTCAAAATGAAGGATGGTGAAGGTGTCGCTGAAATGTACTCTAGGCTTGCTCTTATCACAAATGAGATTGCCGGCTTAGGGAGTGAAGAGATGACCGACAAATTCATCATCAAGAAAATCCTAAGAGCATTGGATGGAAAGTTTGATACCGTGTGCACATTGATCCAAATGATGCCAAACTACAAAGATCTCAAGCCAACGGAAGTCATTGGAAGGATTGTTGCTCATGAGATGTCACTCAAGGATAAGGAGGAACTTCACAACAAGTCAAGTGGTGCTTACAAAGCCTCAAGTGAAGCCCCCACATCATCAAGTGAGAAACCAACCTTCAATGGAGAATTGAGCTTAATGGTGAAGAACTTCAACAAATTCTACAAGAGTAGAACCAAAGAGAGAAGCTCCAAGTCAAGGTCTCACAATGACAAGAGATCTTCTAGTCGAGAGCGCAATTGCTACAATTGTGGGAGACCCGGACACTACTCCAATGAGTGTACGGCACCCTACAAAAGAAGAGAAGATTCTCCAAGAAGAAGAAGCAAAAGAGAAGAATCACCACCAAGAGAGAGGAGGAGTAGAGATGATCGTTATGAACGAAGACCCTCACAGAGAAGCAAGGATTCGGAAAGGAAGGACAAGTCATCAAGGAGCTACACAAAACGAAGACATCAAGCTCATGTTGGTGAATGGGTTTCTGGCTCCGACTCCGACAATCACTCCGAGAGAAGCTATCACTCCGACTCCGAATATACTCAAGATGAAGGTGTTGCCAGTCTAGCACTTGTGTCAACCAACTCCTACGACATATTTGACTCACCAAATGAAGGTGTTGGAATATGCTTCATGGCCAAAGGTCCAAAGGTAACACATCCCGAGTATGTTGATTTTAATAGTGATGATGATGACTTGCTTGTGGATGATGATTTATTTGTTGACAACTCTAGTGATGAATACTATGATGAAACGTCAATTAATCATGCTAAAACGAATGACAATGATAAGGAGAAGACTGAGCTTCTAACTAAAGAACTAAACTCTCTTAAGTTAGCTCATGAAACTATCTACGAAGATCATCGAGAACTTTTAAGGGCTCATGAGAAGTTACGCTTCGAAAAGCTCAATCTTGAGCAAGAGCATGAGTTCTTAAAAGCAATCAATGATGATCTCCGCAAGAAAAGTTCTTCTTACATTGCCAAGCGTTTACTCTTATCTACTTACATGCCTCAAGTCAAGTCTAGTAACAAGTACAAGAAAGATACTTCCTCTAGTAGTAACAATAATAATGTCAAATCCAATATTGTTGCTTCTAGTAGTTCTCTTGATTCCACTAATGATTCTCTTAGCCAAGTTACACTTGAGCAAGAAAGTAGCTTATTGAAGGGAATTATAGAGAAAGGTGTTTACAAGAGCCTTGCCGGGAGTAAGCAATTCGAGGAAATTGTATGCAAGCAAGGAAGGCACCGGAAGAATCAATGTGTTGGTTTTGAACGAAAGTTCAATGCCAATGGAGTTGAGTGGGAAGAAGATCAATACCCCAAGACGAAGTTTGTTCCTCAACAAGAGAAGTATGATCCTACTTCCTTCAAGGGAACACAAGCTCAAGATGATCTTCCACCACAAGACCACAAGAACAAAGGCAAGGACAAGCTTCAAGAAGAGATTGATGCATTTGAAGAAGCACCTAAGGTCTCGGTCAAGTGGGTTCCCAAGACTACGTCAAGTTCTACTTCATCAAGTACAACTACAACTCCAAGGATTCCCATCAAGATGATGTGGATCCCGAAGAAGAAGAACTAGAGAGTTCTTGAGGGTGACTCCGCCAACATTCTTCACTCATATCATTTTGGCAAGAACAAGTGCAATCAACTTCCACATCTTGCACTAGTTCAAGGAGTCACAAACCCTCATGTTGGTAAGGCAAGGGACAAGGTAACCTAATATTTTCATGGACATCATCTTGTGTGTGCATCACTCTATGTCTATGGATATTCTTGTTTGTTCCTTGTGGGACTAACCCATGTAGGCAAGTTGAAAGTGCAACTCACTCCAAAGGATTGCTCCAAATGATCTACATCAACATTGAGCATCTACATCTTCAACACCTACATGAAGTCATCATCGACAAAACCCAAGGTTAGTTCATCCCTCTAAGGGGGGATCTCACATCTAGGGGGAGCTTAACTCTAAGAATTGAGTCAAAGCAACTCTAAAGGTGTGAACACATCAATGCATTGTGTAAAAGTGGTAACCCCACTTGAGCTTAAACGATGAGTATGACCTATGATCAAATGTTCTCATTTGACTCCTAAGTCAATATACTCATATATAGATGACCTAGTCATCGCCAATTGTTTGATAGAAGCTAGAATTGGTTGTGCATGCTTTGCCACATATTTCATTTGCCATCTTATTGTGTGAGCATGTTGGTGCATATTTTACTCATTCAAGGACATCCACTTGTTGTTTTGATTGTTTGGATTCTTTTCTTTGTGCCAAGTGGATGGACAAGAATGCCTAAGAACCTTCTTTAGCCATCTATGCTTTTCTCGTCTCAAACTCTATTCATGCTACATCACAAAATTTGATCAAGTCAGATTCGAACCACTCTGTGTGAGGAGCACTCGGAGTCCCCGATTCGTCATAGACTTAAACTTCCAAAACCTCTTTGTGATTCTCGGTCTGACCGATTCCTCCATTTTGGTCCTACCGAGATCATCAAGTTGATCTGAGTTTTCAATCTCGATGCAACCGATTTGAACTTTTCGGTCTCACCGATTTGCTGTAACTAAACACAGTTATGCATCTCGGTGCCACCGAGTTGTTCCACTCGGTCACACCGACAGGGTCGGGCTATATATAGCCACGGGCAAAATTTTGGAAATTTCTCCGAAACCCTTCGCCCGCGCAACAGCTCGCTCCGCCATCGTGGTCTCCGAATTGTCTCCTCTTTGCCAGCAACCTCCTGTCGCTGGTCTTTGCCGTCGTCAATGGAATTCGTCCCCGCCGTTGCCGCCGTAGCAAGTCCACCGCTAAGTTAGGGTATGGACTTGATCTTTGTGCTATCCACGTCTGATTCCTAGCACATTGTTTTCATATTGATTCTTGCCACGATTGAAACTCTTCTATCCAGCCAAAGTAGTTCATAGATTAGAAGTGATTCAAATTTTTAGGGTTAGGTTTCCGCCAAAACCATCTCGGACCTACCGAGTTGAAAAACTCGGTCTCACCGATTTGGCTTATGCCATTGCACTAGTGACTCTCGGTCTGACCAAGAATTACTAATCGGTGCGACCGATTTGAGGATTCTGTGAAACCCTAGCAGTCTCGGTGCCACCGAACTGAAACTCGGTCTAACCGAGATCCTCAGTTTAGGTTCCAAAACTACTTCGGTATCACCGAGTTTAAAAATCGGTGGATCTGAAATGCTTTCTGTGGAAAACTAAAACTGAACTTTTGAGTCATTCTTTTGCAAAAATCTCTGCATTTTGTGATGCTCATCTTTTCTATCTCATCTATAACTCTTCACAGGGTCAGCAGTCAGCTTTTGCAGTATGTCTGATCAAAGTGACAGCCAGAATAGGTCAGAAGAGCAGATGGACTTGAGTGAGGGCACTAGTCCCTCCAGCACTTCAGATGAAGGGAGCAGAAGCACTCCTAGCAATTTGCCTAAGGCTGCAACTAGGCAAAGGAGGAAAAGAACTTCAGATTCAGAGGATGAAGACTATAAAGCTGAGGAAGATGAGGCAACTTCCAAGAAAGTGGTGCTCAAGAAAGAGTATGGCCCTGCACAGAGCACAAAACCAGGTCTGAATAGGAAAGTTCCTGCCAAAAGAACTCCAATGCCAAAGGCCAGAGCATCAACTCAACTGCCTAAAAAGCCTGATCCCAAAGAGGCACCTGCAAGGAAAGATACATCATCCAAACCTCAGAAAGTTCCTACTGGAGAGACTATGAAATTCACAATTGAATCAGAGGATGATGGTGATCAAGACAAGAAAAAGAAGAGAGCTAGAACCACAACTGCCAAGGTCCTTGGAAAGCCCTCCATGAGAAGAGATTCAGAAGAAGAGGAAGAGGATGCTGCACCAGCTCCAAAGGCAGCTAAGCTTATGGGAGATGCAATTAGATCAGGGGCTGTAACATCTAAGCCCAAGGATGCACCCAAAGCTGCCTCCAAGGCCAAGCAAGTTCCAAAGAGGAATACTAGGAGTATTCTAGCTGCTGAGAAGAACAAGGCTCCAGTGCCCAATGTTGCTGAAGAAGAAGATGAAGAAGGCCAAGTTCTAAGAAAGCTCAAGCCCAAGATACCAGACCACAATGATGCCCATCCGGTGGCTGAGGACATGAGAATCAGGAAGGATTCAGGGCTGAGACTGTGGAGAATGGAAGATCCATATGCCTCAAGAAGAAGAACTGCTGTTGACTACAGGTTCCACACAAAGGAACAACATGACTTCTATGAAACAATTCTGTTGGACAAGAAGCCCATAGTCTGTGACATGAGGTGGGTTGACTGGAAATTCATCAAGGAAAATGAACAGCACTATCCTGGAGTGCAAGACAGCTTTGTTGCTTGTGGAGTTGCAGATTTTGTTGGACAGAAGTTCACCAACTGGAATGATGAGCTTATCATACAGTTCTACTCCATAGCACACTTTTACCCAGATGGAAGAATAGTTTGGATATCTGAAGGTACAAGGTACCAGTCCACTGTTGAAGAATGGGAAAGTCTGATAAATGCCCCCAAGGAAAAAGAGGATGACCTAGACATTTATGCAAAGAAGAAGTTGGGTCACAATTCAATGGCTCACATGTACAAGGAAATTCCAGACAAGGCATTAGAGACTCACAAGTTTGGATCAGTTCACTTTCTGCTGTCAGGATTGCCAACCATAAATTGGATTCTGAGGCACACTTTGTTGCCCAAGTCTGGTGACCATAACATGATCAGAGGGCATGCCATCAACATGTTGCATGTGTTTGATGTGCCACAGAAGTTCAAAGTCATGAGCCTGATCATTGAAACAATCAAGAGGACTACAGCAGATCAGAAGAGGAGCTGTGGATATGCACCTCAGATTCAAGAATTGATAAACTCAAAGATGGGCACAGGAAAATATCAATTGGATAAGGAACACTTTCCACTTTATCTAGACTTTTAGGACAATGAGGTTGTCATGAATGAAGATGACACACAATCAGTTCAAGCTCAGGAGAAGAAGGAGAAGGCAAAGAGGGAGAAGGCTGCCAAGATGCCAACTCAAGAGGAGGCATCTGAATATTTCTTGAAAACCAAACAAGAGCAGCTTGGTTACTTGATAGCATCATCTATGAGGATTGAGAAGGGGTTGGCCACCCTAACTCAAAACCAGGAAAGCCTGGAAAGAATCATGGAACAAAATTTCTATGATCTAGATGTCAAGGTAACTGAGATTCAGTCAGTTGTGGAGCAGCTGCAGGATGACATGCAGGAGTGGAAGGGCAAGACTACCACCAATGTGTTTGCCAGAGTGCCCAGAGCCCAGAGGTCAGTTGCTGTGCCAGTGCCAGACACTAGAGCAACAACTTCAGCACCAGCTACTGCCCCTTCAGTTCCAGTGCAACCAGCTCCAGCACCAACTCCTCCAGCTCCATCCACTTCAACTGAAGCCTTCGTCCAAGGAGCCATCTCTACACCAGAAGATCAAGCCTAAGAGTCGATCTAGCACTATGCATTTTCTATGAACTTTTTGGTAACTTGTTGCCAAAGGGGGAGAAAAATGTATAGATCATAGGCTTAGAGAGAGAGAGTGTTGCTTTTATTCTCTCTTGCTTTATTTGGTGGTTTTTCAACTTTGTTTGCTTTTGGTTGAGATACTATGCTTGTGAGACATTGATGATCATGTGTTTGATCATAAGCTACACTTATGCATGCTTGATATTATCCTATCTATCTTATGTGATCACTCACTATGCTTGGTGATGAGTGCATGTATTCATTGTTTATTATTTTGAGCGCTCCACCAAGATGTATGTGAGATTGAAGAGTAACCCATTAGCCTAATTCATTGTGCATTTGCAGTCCAAAGCAAATCTAAAACTATGCACAAATTTAGGGGGAGCTCTTGCTTATCACATACTTCTCAAAGCGACGATGTTATTTAATTTTATTATCATTTGTCGAAGCTTTGATCTATATGTTGTCATCAATTACCAAAAATGGGGAGATCGAAAGTGCAACTATCCCTAGGTGGTTTTGATAATTCATAACAACATATAGCTCATTGAGCTAATGCTATTCCAAGACTATTATTTCAGGAAAGCTCAATGAATGGCATGGCATGGATGATGAAAGTGGATCCCTCAAAATACTAAGGACAAAGGATTGGCTCAAGCTCAAAAGCTCAAGACTCTTCAGTTTACATTTTAGTGATCCAAGATCACATTGAGTCTATAGGAAAAGCCAATACTATCAAGGAGGGATGAGGTGTTGCTTAATGAGCCTCTTGCTTCATGTGCTTAGTGATATGCTCCAAAACCCTCAACTACTTTCCCACATCCACAAATGACCTAAACCCAAAGCCAAAATCGGTCACACCGATTCTTCCTATCCGGCGCCACTGATTCCAAAAGTCATAGCCACTGCCACAAACCCTAAGCAAATCGGTCTTACCGATAGGGATCTCGGTCTCACCGAGATGGGGTTGCAATCTCTCTGTTTCCCTTCATAACGTTTCGGTCTAACCGAAGTGAGCGATCGGTCCCACCGAGATTGCAATGTAAACTCTCTATTTCCTGTTTGTAACATTTCGGTCTCACCGAAAAGAGCAAATCGGTCCCATCGAGTTTACATGACCAACTCTCTGGTTAGCTTATTACCAAAACGGTCTCACCGAGTTTGTGTAATCGGCCTCACCGAGATTACGTTATGCCCTAACCCTAACCGAATCGGTCTCACCGAGATGCATGTCAGTCCCACTGAAAATCACTAACGGTCACTAGGTTTACTAAATCGGTCCGACCGAGTTTAACGATTCGGTCCCACCGAGTTTGGTAAATTGTGTGCAACGGTTAGATTTGTGTGGAGGCTATATATACCCCTTCACCTCCTCTTCATTCGTGGAGAGAGCCATCAGAACGAACCTACACTTCCAACTTACCATTTCTGAGAGAGAACCACCTACTCATGTGTTGAGGCCAAGATATTCCATTCCTACCATATGAATCTTGATCTCTAGCCTTCCCCAAGTTGCTTTCCACTCAAACCCTATTTCCACCAGATCCAAATCCTATGAGAGAGAGTTGAGTGTTGGGGAGACTATCATTTGAAGCACAAGAGCAAGGAGTTCATCATCAACGCACCATTTGTTACTTCTTGGAGAGTGGTGTCTCCTAGATTGGCTAGGTGTCACTTGGGAGCCTCCGACAAGATTGTCGAGTTGAACCAAGGAGTTTGTAAGGGCAAGGAGATCACCTACTTCGTGAAGATCTACCGCTAGTGAGGCAAGTCCTTCATGGGCGACGACCATGGTGGGATAGACAAGGTTGCTTCTTCGTGGACCCTTCTTGGGTGGAGCCCTCCATGTACTCGCGCAACCGTTACCCTTCGTGGGTTGAAGTCTCCATCAACGTGGATGTACAATAGCACCACCTATTGGAACCACGCCAAAAACATCCGTGTCTCCAATTGCGTTTGAATCCTCCAAACCCTTCCCTTTACTTTCTTGCAAGTTGCATGCTTTAATTTCCGCTGCCTATACACTCTTTGCATGCTTGCTTGAATTGTGTGATGATTGCTTGACTTGTCCTAAAGTAGCTAAAATCTGCCAAACTCTAAAATTGGGAAAAGGTTAAGTTTTTATTGGTCAAGTAGTCTAATCACCCCCCCTCTAGACATACTTCAAGGTCCTACAAAGAGGCAGAGGGAAAGAGGGGCTGCGCCCCCCTCCCCTAGTCCAATTCGGATTCCCCTTGGGGAGGGGGGGGTGCCACCTCCTGGGCTGCTGCCCTCTCTCTCCCCTAAGGCCCATTAAGGCCCAATACTTCCCCGCGGGGTTCCGGTAACCCCTCCGGCAGTCCAGTTTTCTCCGAAATCACCCGTAACACTTCCGGTGTCCGAATATAGCCGTCCAATATATCAATATTTATGTCTCGACCATTTCGAGACTCCTCTTCATGTCTGTGATCATGTCCGGGACTCCGAACTACCTTCGGTACATCAAAACACATAAACTCATAATACCGATCGTCATCGAGCGTTAAGCGTGCGGACCCTACGGGTTCGAGAACTATGTAGACATGACCGAGACATGTCTCTGGTCAATAACCAATAGCGGAACCTAGATGCTCATATTGGTTCCGACATATTCTACGGAGATCTTTATCAGTCAAACCGCATAACAACATACGTTGTTCCCTTTGTCATCGGTATGTTATTTGCCCGAGATTCGATCGTCGATATCTCAATACCTAGTTCAATCTCGTTACCGGCAAGTCTCTTTACTCGTTCCGTAATACTTCATCCCGTAACTAACTCATTAGTTACAATGCTTGCAAGGCTTATAGTGATGAGTATTACCGAGAGGGCCGAGAGATACCTCTCCGAAACACGGAGTGACAAATCCTAATCTCGGTCTATGCCAACCCAACAAACACCTTCGGAGACACCTGTAGATCACCTTCATAATCACCCTTTTACATTGTGACGTTTGGTAGCACACAAAGTGTTCCTCTGGTATCTGGGAGTTGCATAATCTCATAGTCTGAGAAACTTGTATAAGTCATGAAGAAAGCAGTAGCAATGAAACTAACACGATCATAATGCTAAGCTAACGGATGGGTCATGTCCATCACATCATTCTCCTAATGATGTGATCCCGTTCATCCAATGACAACACATGTCTATGGTTAGGAAAGATAACCATCTTTGATTAACGAGCTAGTCAAGTAGAGGCATACTAGGGACTATAGGTTTTGTCTATGTATTCACACATGTACTAAGTTTCTGGTTAATACAATTATAGCATGAATAATAAACATTTTATCATGAATTAAGGAAATAAATAAAACTTTATTATTGCCTCTAGGGCATATTTCCTTCGCGGTCAACGACCCCTTCTACAACCAGCTCATGGAGCATGTGATCTATGAGGGTGGGCATGGCGTTGCCTACGATCCCGATGAGACCCAAAGTTAGGATGGCCGCGCCCAGTACGTTGCGGATGAAGAGGCCGACGATCATGCAGACTACGACCATGGTGACTCGTGGCATGAAGACGATGACATCTATTGTGAAGGTATGGTGATGAAGAGGATGGCATTGATATTGATATTTCGCGCGAGCCATTGTTCATCGACGAGCTCATCCAAAGAGCGGAAGCACAAAAGAGGAAGAAGAGCATTCACACGGGTTCATATTCACAAGACGGGGACAAGTTGATTTGCCAATGTTGGATGGAGATTAGCCAAGATCCAAGGACCGGCGTGCAACAAAAGGGCCTTGTTTTTTGGACGAGAGTCCACAAAACATTCCATGAAAGGAAGATGTTTGAGCCCTACCAATTTACGAGCAACCGTGGCATCACCTTGATTCAAAAGAGGTGAGTTCATCCAACAAGAGTGCAACAAGTATTGTGCCGCACTTGAGAGCATTGAAGCACGGCCCGTGAGTGGTCTCGGCATTGGGGACTTGGTATGCTATCCTCATCCTAGTTCTTTCGTTCTACGGCCATGAGACTTCCGCCTTGTATATGTTTGCATGTTCATTTGTTGTTGATCATGTGGTGTAGGCACTTCAAACTTTGAAAGCATTCAAGGTCCGGCACAATGACAAGCCATTCACTCTTACGCATTGTTGGACGCTCATCAACAACTGCCCAAAGTTCAAAGACCAATACCATGAACTTCAAAGGAAGAGAGGCAAGAAGGCGGCCGCGTTTGCCGGAGGTGGAGATGGTGAGGCGTTGAAGAGGCCGAGGGGCAAGACTAACTCCAAGGTGGACGACATACGTGATGCGTCATCCATGGCCTTGCATGAGACTTTGCACGGCATGATGTCTCAAAAGGATGTGAGGGATGAGAAAAAGCGACAAAGCAAGGACGAGCAAATGAACCAATACGTAGAGCTTCAAAGGAAAAAGCTTGAGATGGAGGAGGCGGCCAAGAAGAGGAAGATCGACATGGAGGAGGCATCCCGGCAAAGGCAACTCAACATCGAGGCCGCCAATGTCACGGCCAGGCAAAGGCAGCTCGACATCGAGGCCACCAATGCCGCAACCAAAGCAAAGGAGGTGGCCCTTGCGATCATGAGCGTGGACTTGACCAAGATGAGTGAGAAGACAAGGAGTTGGTTCGAGGCCAGGCAGAAGGAGATGTTCGACGCCGACGGCCTGAACTAGGTCGTCTGATCGGCCGTGGCCGTTCTTTTTTGGAGGCTGGCATGGGTGCCGGCCGCTGGTTGTGTGCCGACGAGAAACACATTCATTTTGCAGGCTGGCTGTGTTGCCGGCGACAAAACTATTCATTTTGTAGGCTGGCTCTGTTGCCGGCCGCTGGCTGTGTTGCCAGTGAGGACGCGTAGGCCGCTGACTGTGTTGCCGGCGAGGACATGTAGGCCGCTGGCTCTGTTGCCGACATGAACTAGGTCCGCTGGCCTGAACTATGACGTGGTATATCGAAAGTTGGCGTTTGAAAATGAAGGCAGACAGAATGGGGCCAAAGGATGCGTCCGCGCGTTGGGCGCACGGCCACCGCATTTCAGAAAGCGCCCGGACACGACCCCATCGACCTACTCAAACGGACAAAATCCGGATAAAACGGAGTCCGTTTGGGTCGTGCAGACACAATAGTACTAACACCTGTTGTCACTGCAAAGTCTTAGGACTACTATATTCATGTTGCTTCAGTCATGTTGTTCTGCCGTTTTTCGTCATCCTTGTATTTTGTTTCTTCTACGTTAGTGATTTCATCACCAACTGGATTTGCTCTGTGCTGCATCAACATCTCTAAACTTCACTGCAACAATAAATTTCAGTGATTGTTCACTTTCTTTCAGATAAATAGCATTGTTTGCTAAAAAAAACTTTACTATGAGTGAGGCTTGTGAGCTTTTTCAGTGTTTTTGTGAAGCCTCGCCACCTATTCTGCACTATATATTCTGTCCTTGGAGTTGTAAATACTGATTTTGAGTCATAGTAAAGATTTTTTTAGTCATACCAAAATCCAGCTGCATGTCCAACACTAAGAAACATATAACGGCACAACAAATAAGGATTTGAAATATTAAATGCATTTGAACCTCTAAACCAACTGGCCAGTGCTAAAAATATGAAGTATTTGAACTTCCATAACAAGGATATATGCGTTTGCACATATAACCAGGCAGGCATGGCAAACCATAGAATCAGTGGTGTAAATCCTCTGATGGTTGCTGTACTCGGAGAAGGTGGCGGCTCTATGGTGAGAAGCATGTCGCGTCGCCATGCTGGTCGCCCTAGGCGTGACGGTGTTCGCTCCTTGGGCACCAGGAATCGGCCTCGTCATGGAGATCGACGGCGCGGCAGCGCAACTATGCTTGGCACTGTTCTGCGGGTTTAGGGCCAACACCGCAGCCCGAGCGGTTATCGGGGAGAGTGTGGACGGGCGATGCCTTGGAGGGAAGGGAAGGCGGCGGGTAGAGGCGGGGACGGTCTTCGCCGTGGTGTGGAGGAGAGATGGCGAGGCGGGGATAGGAGGAGGCGAGCGATGCCGTGCAGGGAAACGGAGGCGGCGGCTGTTCTGCGGTGAGAGAGCTAGAGGAACGAGCTGCTGTGAGGAAGTGAGAGGACGAGCTGTTGTGCTGCGGTGTGTCGAGAACAAAGGCTTTTTTCGTTAAGAAAAATGAGAAACGAGCGGCTTATGTGATGAGATAAGAGCATCCCAATAGAAGATGCAAATTTGGAGATGTAAAAATTTACATCTTTAAAAAGTGTTTTTTGCATCTTGAAAATAGTGCCAACTCCAACAGATGATGCAAAACGAAGATGTAAAAGAGCAATTCCAACAGATGATGCAAACTAGAGATGTAAAACTGGCAGCCAGCCGCGCGACTGTGTACAAGTAATCAGCATGAGCGCCGGTGGCCAAGCACCGAGATACGGGAGGAGCGCCAGTGGACCGAGCAGCGTCGGCCGAGCGACGAGACTCAAATGGCCGGCGACGCGACTATGAATCGAGCAACGAGTTGGTCGTGGAGGAGCAACGGGGCGAGGACCGTGTGGCGTGAAAACGTCGAGTCTTGCAGCAGAAAAGCGGCAACGACATGGAGGCAAGTGTGCGGCTCGAATTCGGCGGCAGTGGGGCAAGCTCAAATCATGCGGCGGCGAGGCGGAGATTTGGCGGCGGAGAAGCGGCCAATTCGGCCGATTTGGAGGCGGACGGCGGCAGAGCAGCGACGGAACCGGCAGCGAGGGCGGTGGTGTGGCCGGATTTGGCAGCGGGGCGGCGGCGGCGTGGTGCGGTGGGCTAGTGTCGTGGCGGCGGAAGTGCGGCGGGACGGGCTCAAATTGGCGGCTAAGGTAGCACATCGGGGTGTGTCAGACCAGCAGCGGCTGTGGCGGAGGAGGCGACGGGGTCGTCGGAGTCGGCCATGGCCCGGGCGGTAGTTGGCGGACGGTGGGCGGGCGGCGGCTGGTCGTGCGGAAGTGAAATGGACGACAGTTGGACAGTTGGCGGGCAGTTGCGTTTTTACATCTCATGTACAAATTTGCACTGCGAGATGTTGTAGTTTACATCTCCGGGGTTGGAGATGTATTTTTTTTGCATCTACATCACCTGTTGAAGAGGTGTTTTTGGGCCTCGAAGATGCAAAAGTTAATTATTTTTTGCATTTACATCATATATTAAAGATGCTCTAAGATTATTATGCGTATCTAAAATTCATTAAGAGACCCTTGCCTTTCTTTTCAAGGAACCCTTTGCCTGATTATTTTCCTGAGAAACAATTGTCCGATCTTAAACCGAGATCTTACAACTATTACACGAAAGAGATATCAAAGAATAAATCTCAATCATTAGAGCCCATAAGACTGAATCATAGTGACCTGGCATATATTGGAGACTAAAGCGGGGCGAAAGCTTTTTTCGGTATTGGAGACTAAAATCTACTAAGAAAGTACCGAACAACAACAAAAACTACTAGAAGCGGGCATAAAGCGCAGCTAAACAAGCAGGACCGAAGGTGCTCATCAAGCGGTCAAGCTGAGGTCAGTCCTGCCGTATTTTGAGCGGTCTCCAAATTTGCAACAGAATCAAAATTTTGTACACTCAGTTGATCGAGTGTTTTATAGATCGTCCCTCTATTAAAGATTTGTTACGGGCCGTCCACAAGGCCCAAGCAATCGCACAAATTGATTCTAAATTATTCGTCTATCTCTTTCTTGGGTCCCCATAAGAAGATGGTGTAAACTAGCAAATCCTGTATGGTTCCAGGTATAGCCCGTGGTCTATCTAATGACAGTCTAAATAAACCTTACAATGACGCAACTAAATAGGACATGGTCGCAAGTTTCATCTTGCCCACACCAAGTGCACTTGCCGTCTCCTGGACCTTTTTGTTTGATCACTTGATGACCACTCAGAATTTGGTTCCTTGCAACTTGCCAAATATTTTTTCAAGGAATCTTCGCCTTCTATCACCTCACCTTTTGGTTTGGTCTTGAATTTTTTTCTATATAGGGATCCTGCAAAGAATTGGCCCGAAGGTTCCAACCTTCAAAAAAAATCTCGTCTTCCGTGTTGGTTAACCTCACCCCGTCTAGCTTGTCATGGAAGAGGTCCCAAGCCGCAAATTACAAGGACCCAAACGATTACAGGAACAACGGAGTGCATATGTCGTCCACTCTGACGTCCACGTCTCTTGCGCTTGTATTGTGTGTAATGACAAAGAGTTATCGAAATCTGTCTCTAAGGGGCCCCCTATTTAGTATTCAAACCAAAAGTGGGCAACCCTCCCATATTTTACTTCGAATTTGATAGGGGGAAAGCCTTCCCTATCCCGAATCTATATACATCGTCGGATTACATAGCAAGTGAAGTGGGTTTTGATTATTTTTCAATTCTTGATGTTTATCTTTTCCAAACATGTGAAATCTGCTATTCATTATATTTATATGTGTAATTAGGGGGAAAAGGCCCGTGGCAACGCACGGGCATTCTACTAGTAGAAATAGGAAAGGAGATGCTCTTTGGTTCACATCATAGGAGTTTTTATATTTAGTCTAGGCTAATGTTTATTTTTCTATGATATGTGGAGGATAGGATGAATCTCTTCATAGGAATAGAATTCTATTCCTACAAACCAAAGGGGTCTAAAGAAAATTTTCCCATTGAAATTCTATCCTACGAAATTCCTACATAATTCCTCCAAATCAAAGGAGGCCTAAATTTCCTTTCTGAATCTCATGTGCAAATTTTGCTAGTATAACAAATCTGCAGCCCTGTTCCATGAGAACCAGCTCCCTATCCCAGAGTACAAACTTCACATCTGCCTGACCGAATTGCCAGCACCTATTCGATCCGACGAGATGCCTCAGTCTCGGTCCCTGCAGCACCCTCACACAATCACTCTGATTGGTCTGTGTGCTGCAAGGCCAACTGAACTCCCATCATCGCAACATGAACTTATATTTCCAACAGATTTTTTGAATGTAGTTGCCTTCCGCCGCTCTTTCCACCCACGCCGCTGTCTTCCCTCCCTCGCAGCTGCGCAACCTTTGACCGCTCTTGACCGTTCACAACACCGTCGACGATGGCATGGACGACGCCATTGGAGTCGGATCACGTGGCTCATGCGCCTTCGACAACCAACCACCACCGCCTAGGGCAACACCTCGTACACCCTGCTGACGAAGAGTCTGTCACAGAAGTGGCAAATCCTATGCCGCTGCGGTGCAGCACCCCCCCAGCGGTATTGAATACGAGGGGAAGGGCCGCCCCATGGCCCCTTGATTCATCCCGGGGGTGGGCAAAACTAGGGCTCCTTCATAGTCCTATTGGAAAATACTAGCAAACATGCCCGTGCGTAACACCAACCGGTAGTAAAAGGTTTAGGGGTTTTGGGTTTATGATTTCTTTTTTCTTTAACTTTGTGTTTTTCATTTAATTCTTTTTCATTTGCTGGTATTTTACGATACTACATATTGTACACGTTATGCATATATATAAATAGAATTTCTCGTAGAACCAATCGTCTATATATATATGTCATTGAATGTCTCGCACCACCATTCACACATACACATGTATATAATATACAATTTGGTATATACAATTTCTCGTACATGAAGGCATTACTGCGGTAGCGGGTAATGGAATTCTTCTTTGGGATCTATGATCTGGTCGAGCAAAAATCCCGCCATTTCTTCTTGAATTGCTCGTACGCGATCCGTTGGTAGGAGCTGCTCCCGCACCTCCTTGAACTTTAAAGAGGAGATCAAATATGCATGTATTAGTTGTGTGTGTGTGTGTATATATATATATATATATATATATATATATATATATATATATATATATATTAGATATCGATAATGATGTAAAAGTTATGAATAGTGTTTTGGCAAACGTACCCATTGCTGTCTATCAGACCTGCTCCTTTCGAATGCCATCATGCAAATGTTCTCGCAAACGTAGTATGCACATAAATCATTCCCCGGCAACTGCTTCATGCACTTTACGAGCATAGAATTCAATCAGATAATAATTAATCAAGCATGATAACTAATGATATTGAAACTACAATTAAAGAGACGGTAGCTAGCTAGTACTACTTAATTAATTATACCTTGGGTCGATACCAATACAAATTTTGTTTCCATTCGCCTGGACCTCTTTGATGAACTTTTGCCAAGCCCTGACCGCCGACAAAGAAAATGAATAAAGGAGTTATTAATTAGTTGATATTAGGAAATGACGAACTAAAGAGGCCGACATATAATTCGATAATGATTGAAATTACCTGTTGACTATCCCCTTCACGATTTCGTACTGCTCAGCTAGTTTAAGTACCGAGTCCAGTACTTCAACTGTTGCATCTCAACTCAAATGATTAACAAGGTCCAGTGGAAACTGCATGCGCACACATTTGCATGTATAAATTAAGCGGGCATGTGCATAACACTCATCAACTACCCTAAACCCTATACACTTATTAATTAACATCTAGCTAGTAAGCAAAAACAGAATTTGTAGTACAAGACAGTGTGACTCATCCAAAGTTGTAAGGAAGTAGTATATCTGGATTGGTACTTAAGCACTTCAAGAACTCTAGGAAGCTTTTCTCTGTTTCATCTCCATAGAATTCCTGTGACCATGTCGTTTGATTAACTGTATTTGGGTCAATGAACCCAATGCCATAGCGTCCAGCTTTTTTCATTTCATAGATCTTCATTCTGCATAATACCACAAAAAAGAATATAGTGAGGATAAATACCGGTAATGATCAACGAGCACTACAACTAGCTTGAGACTTAAATTATAGAAAGAAATCACTTACAGACAATAACAACTGACGATAGATTTGTCGAGTGCATCTTAATTGAATAACAGAAACAGTTCTGTAAACTCAACATACAGAGAATTCTCATGGTAGTAATGCTCTGCCTTGACTTTCACCATGAGGGACTCTCTATTGGTAGTCTTGGCAATTTTCATGTACCATTCATGCAATTCATACATTCTCGTTGAGAGCTTCTTGACCTCCTCAGGCTTGACCAAAGGTTCACCGCGGACATATTTCCATTTTAGTCCCTGCTCTGTAAAAGTGTCTATGGGCTCGAGCTCTAGGAGTTGTTCTACAGTGCATCCGATCTCTGCAGCCTGCCTTCTATGATCATCGGTTATTACCAGATGATCGGCCGTGCCGGTACTCATGTGTGTTGGTACAATGAGCGGGGGGAGGGTCGATTGCGTCGCCTGTTCTCCCAACTAGAGAACAGTTTTCCCGCTTTTTTGGCAGCTGCTTAGCTGGACTCGAGCTCGACTCCTTCTTTTGTTGTGCTTGATATGTCTTCCTGATTTGGCGCTCATACTCTGAGTCAACATGCTTGGGAGCTGGTGCTTGAGCCATATGAATAAAGTGGTCAATGGCATGCTCAAGCACTTTCTCCTTTGGTGGCGGTGGTGGTTTCGGGCCAAAATGGGCGTCCAATTATCTCCTGCATTCGGCTTCATTTTCCTCTTCGGTCATGTCGTAAGGCCTCTTCGGAAGAGGTGCGAGGCTTGGACCAAATTGGAATCTCTTGCCTCTTGTACTTGTATCGCTAGCCGCCATAGTTGTGGCGGCTCTCTTCTGCTGTTGCTTAGGCGGCAGAGCCCGCTGAGGCGATGGAGACGGCTTACGCGGTGCCTGACTTGGAGGAGGAGGACTGGGCTGACGTGGTGCCGGACTTGGAGGAGGAATGGGCTCACGCGGTGCCGGACTTGGAGGAGGAGTGGCCTCGCGTGTTGGTGGACTTGGAGGAGCAGGAGTCTGCAGAGGCGGTGGCTGACTTGCAGGAGCTAGAGTCGACTGCTGACGCGGTGGCGAACTTGGAGGAGGAGCCGGCTGACGCGGTGTCGGTGGCCTTGGAAAGACGATGCACTCCTTTTCTCCATAGAACGATACAATATAATGCCTCTCCCAGTGTGCGCTCGTCGTCACCTCCAGGAATGTCAAGCTCTTCATTTTCATTGTTGTCCTATATATGATCAACAATTTGACTATACTTACTTACATGTGATACAAGTGTGGTTGAAATCATATTGGAAATATCTGGTTGTTTACATACCATGAAATACAAGTTTGATTTAAATCATATTTCGCTCATCAGTATTTCAGGATACCGACTCCTTTCATGTGACATTGACCAGAAACTCTTCTTGACATTTTACATACTAAACTACTTGAGTATTCTGTCAATATGTATTTTGGCTAAGTCCGATTAGACACTACTATCTCCATAGATCATTATGTCTAATACTAAGACTATTCATTGCCTAAGTATTTTACTGAAAAACTAGTTTCAATAAAGTCTTAATTCATGTCAAGAAATTTACATAACTTCCAATCAACAATATGTCATGTACATATAGTGTTTAGAAATGCTCCCACTTACTTTCTTGTAAATACAAGCATCTTCACTTTATCGGTGAAACCAATTTATGTGACCATTTCATCAGTATGAAGATTCCAACTCCACTATGCTTGCTTTAGATCATTATAGGATCTCTTGAAGTTTGCATACTTACCAGCATCCTCTGGATTGACAAAATTACCTTGGATCGTATCAAAGATACAACCTTCATTCTATTTCCATCTCATGGAATTATTTTGACATCCATCTGTTTTATCTCATAATTGAACTATTTAATAATTTCTAGTTTAACTCGAGCTAACTTTAAGTATTGCTATGATGATACAATCTCGTCATAGTCAATTCTTTGATCTTGTCATAAACTATTTGTAACAAGTCAAGCATTATAAAACATTTTTATCTTTGTCATTTCATAGATCCATTACTATTCTTTAGATTCTAAGTCTTTTGAAGGGTTCATCAAGTTCTAAGCTTGAATTATGTGAATGGATACTATCTCGATTATGTTGGCATATAGCCAATTTCCGGAGTCAGGGCCCATCAATGCTTCACTATGATTTATAGGTTCATTGTTTGCCCAACAATATTTTGTCTGCATACCACAATGGTCTACACGAATTTTCCCAACTTATATAGTTCAGCTGCAAGTTCGACCATAGTCTCTATATCTCATGTAGAGGCTTCTGTATCGCTCGCTGTAAGAAATTCTAGAATTACTTACAGTGTTTATTTTCTTTGAGCTGATTACGAAGATTCTGCAATCTTGTCGAGTTGCACTGTCCTCCCACTCACTCTTTTGTAGAAAATATTTTCTTCAAAACTTCCGCACTCTATGCAACACTTTGTCTCGGCGTAGTGATACAGGAATACCCAACTATTTGGGATAACCTACAAAGTGGCACTTATTCCAATAAATTTGATGGCGCTCCCTTTTCAGTGTGAAAGCCACAATCTCTAAAGCATCATTTTGAAAGTATATTGGTGAAATGAACTCACCATGTCATATATTGTTTGATTGCATCTACTTAAAACAATCTACTCTCGGTAGTGTTTCTAGGAGGTGCAAGCTATAAAATTCTTTTATAGCTCATCAGACTTTCGCTAAATTTGTAACTCAAATATTATTTTCTACAATCCAATTGTAGAAACATTATTTTCTTGTCATAATAATTTATACTTTGTTCTAAAAACCTTTTGAAACACTTCAAAAGATCCAGATTTATGTCTCAATTAGTAAATATAAATATCTACTTGAGTCATCCTTGAGGATAGATAAATCCACTGCTTGCAACAACAATTATCGGACTACACACATCGATATGCATATTGCCAACTATTTTGTTGCTCGTTCCCTATGTACGTGAACGGTATTTTAGTTTACTTCACTAATTGGACAAAACTTGCAAGTGTCAGATGATTCTCAATCAGATAACTGGATAATTCATTGCTATGAATTTCATCATGCTAGTTTCTCCAATGTGACTAAATGCAGTGCCACACACATGTGGTATTCTTTTAGTCTTGCGACATTTAGTGTCAGTGTTATGGTTGTTCAATTTTATTATCAATATTCATAACATACATCTTATCCACAATAAGAGTATGCCCTTTTGTTCATAACATCGAACAACTATTATTCTGTCATGGACAACCTCCTTCATAACATCGAACAACTATTGTTCTGTCATGAAGAACCTCCTTGCAACTTCTATGCAATGGGCTAGAGTGTACAAAACTCTAAAATGAACTATGATTATAAATATAGAGGAAATACACTGATAGAAATACTATAACCTTTTACAATCCATCAAAATATTTTAACCTCATTATTTGTTGGTCCTTTAGGCCGTTTGAAGTTTCTTGCAATGATTTGCAATAACATGAAATTGAGTCGATATCCTTGTTGTCGGGGATATACCTCGCGGTATGACCTGGCCAGATATATGACCCGGCTGGGACTTGGCGTTTCATTGGTAACCCTCTGGAGGATTGGTGACTCAGGAGTCTGGCGGCTCACTGGTCTGATGACTCACGAGCCTGGCGACTCACTAATGGCCCCGAAGGCGGGCCAGTTAGAGGACTAGGCCCAAGGCCCAGAAGGCCGGCTCATGTTATGGTGGTCCGCCTTAAGAGGAAAGCATAAGGAATATTCGCTTACAAAGGAAGCAGGACTAGGACTCCACTTGTAATAGAGTAATCCTAATCCTACTAGGACTAGTCATGTAACCCGCCCCTTCAACTTATATAAGGAGGGGCAGGGCACCCCAAGAGGGACAAGCAAGAAATAATCTCTAAGGATAGACACAACTAAAGGGGAGCCGGCTTATGCAGTGACTCCCTCATGAGCATAGGGAGACTTAGCCACAAACAACATGTAGGGCTATTACCGAATGATGTTTCCTGGGGCCCGAAGCTGTCTAAATCCTTGTCTTGTGTGTTGATCCTCCTCGGGTCTCTCGTCCCGATCAACCCCTCTCAAGCTACCACATAGATGCGTTGGCCTCACGACTACGTACTCACACTAGGGCATCTGCCGTGACAATTACACAACAGTTGGCACCCACCGTGGGGCTCGCACACGGTGGTGTTGAGTTCTTGGAGGGATCTATCCCAGGGATCGAGAAGCTTGCGATTCGTCGGATGGAGAAGAGCCGACAAATTCATTGAGTTATGATCATAGTCATGATTAAAGTTTGGAACATCAGGCACGAGATTGAGATCAAGAGTTAGGGTTGCATCTGTGATCCGTTTAATCCGACAACAATCGATTTTTCGATGCGTCGCCGCCTATGAAGTTTCAAGGTTGAAGATTTTCTGCGACTTGGTTCGTGGCTGAGTGGGATATGTTTTGAATAAAATCCGCTTGGTCTGCTAGTCGCTATTTACGCGTATCTATGCAGTGTCATGTGCGCCTGACCGCTGCTGCATATTTCACGGGTGATCTGCTGGGTCAGGGACCAAGGAGGCCAGCACTACTCAAGAAAAACTGCAAGGCTACTATGTTGCTGCCTCGTATAGATCACCGAAGCAATCGAAAATAGTTGCTGTTTCCAATTTTTGATATGGAGGCTTGTGTTCATGTGCAACTATGACGACCCGAAGGAGAAAGACGGACGTGGAGTTGTCACATCCCTAGTTCTGGTATGCTCAAGGCTAGCTAGTCATGTGTTCATCATGTTTCAATTCCATTTAAATTTGAAATGAGGATTTGTGAAACCCTCAGAAATCATTTCTGGAAATGACCCAGATAAAAATTGCTCCAAAAAGGTCCAAGAAAATGTTCATGTTGTTCTCTGAAAATATTGGTCAGAGGTAAAAATCAAACCAATATTTTTAGGAGCTCATAAATATTTATTTTGGCCATTTGGAATTAACACATAATTATTTGCATTGGATATATATTTGTTGTATATATAATAGATGTCCAAAAATTATGTTAGTTGTTGAGGAGCTCTAGAATAATACCATTAATTCCTACAAAAATTGGCATAAGAAAATAAATTAGTTTAGTATTATTTAAAAAGCAGAAACAAATGTTAGAAAATAGAAAAGAAACAAAAATGGAAAAAACTTACCTGCGCTCACCTGCGGCCTGGCACTGTGCAGCCCAGCTGGCCCACTGGCACAGTGCTAGTCGTCTTTGTCCTCACGCCAGTCGGCCAGGCGTGTGGCCGACACGCGCCCACTGCCGTGCCGCCACGCCACCTGCCTGCCTGGCCTCCCCCTCGTCGCCTGGATGCCCCGTGCAACACCACGTGCCACACCGCACCCCTATCACTCTCACCCGTGCCCATTCCCTCCTCTGCCGCTTGCTCTCTCACCCGCCCGAGCACCACCATCGCCGTCGCTCGCCGTTGTCGCGCCCATCGCCACGGCCTCGCCTCTCCGACAAGCCCAAGAGCTTCGCCGCGTCTTCCTCGTCCTCTCTGTCAAGCCACGCGCCTCGGGAGGCCCTGGAGCGCCGCCATCACCGTCGTCTTCACCTCTGGCCACTAGAGATTGCCCACGCCGTTCTGCTCGCATTCGACCTTCCTCGAGCTCGCTGACGACTTTGCCGGACTCGCTGTGAGGTCCTTCTCCGTTCCCATCTCTCTGTTTCGCCGTTCCCGCGCTGTAGCCCCGATCCCCGTCATGGTCGTAGCACCTCGCCGCCGTCCATGTCGCCGTCGTCGTCCTGGCCACCACAGCTCACGCCCGCGCACGCTAACACGCTCAACAGCCCCTAGTAAGCCCATGCTGCCAACCGCAGCCCCAGCCGTGCGCCGCAGCGCTGCGCGCACACCTGCCTGAGCTCCGACCATCGCCTCGAGCTCTTTTTCGGCGAGCTCCGGCACCCATGCGCCCTCCCGCTTGCTCTAACTGACGCGGACGAGGCTCAGCACCTCACCCATGGTCTCCGCCGCCCGAATGGTCGCCGGAGGGCGATTCCCGTGCCCCTCCATCGCGTTTGGCCTCGCCGGCGGTTAAACGCCAGCGGGTTTGACTAGTTTGACCTTGCCGGCCCGTCATGTGGGCCCCGTGGGTCAGGTGATTAGCTTAGGGCTAATCACCATTAAACTAAACCCCCAGTGACAGTGACATGTGGGCCCTGCCCTAGCTAATCTTAGTTAGGATTAGAGTTAGTGTTAATTAACTCTGTTAATTAACTATGACACTGATGTGTGGACCCCACACATTAGGTTTGAACTGGTCAACCACGGTTGACTCGCTGACGTCATGTCACTGTCATGCCGACGCAATAAATCCTTCTCTGGTTTAAAAACAATTTAGGAAAATCCAGAAAATGCTATAAACTTAAAAAATTCATAGAAATTCAACCGTAGCTCAGATTGAAATAATTTATATATGAAAAATTATCAGAACAATTGAATCTATCCATCTGTGCTAGATTCATGCATGACAAACCAACTTATACCTATTGTATAAGTGAAAACATATAAATGGCATTTATAAGAGCTTATTTTGGAATTGCATTTGAACCTTTAGCTCAAATGGACTTCAACCAAATGAATACTAGTTGCATTAGCTCAAAAAACATCGCATCTACATGCCATGATCATGCATCAGATTGTTGCATATGGTTGTGTATTGATTGTCGACACCGTTCCTTCTTGATAGGTCCTGCTCCGAAGACTGCTCCAGAGTACCTGTCTGAGGAGCAGTGCCCCCCTGTTGATCTACCAGGCAAGCAAACGCCCTTGTTCATTCCAATACAATCCTACTCTCTTGCTCCTGCTCTCTGTTATTGCGTTAGGACAACAACGATTCAATTGCTACTTTGTGCTGTGGTAGTTGAACCCATTCCTCTGCATGACCTGTCATTGTCATAGTAAATAGTTGAAACCCACTAGCATGTGTAGGAGTTGATTGAAGCCATGTTGTGTGCCTACTATGCCATGCCTGCTATTGCTTAGAGTGTGTCAGTCCGATTCATTGGGAATGAATTGAAGTGCAGTGCTCTATGTTCTGATGCTGAGAGTGAAGTGTGTGAACACGATTTGGTAAAGGTAACGGTGAGAGGCCATGTAGGAGTACATGGTGGGTTGTCTCACTGGAACCGTCCTTAAGCACTAATTTCTGTGTATGTTGTCCAATGACTAGCTACTACCACACATTGGGCTCCGGGAGCTCCAAGCCCTCTCAACTTATTAACCAACTTGATCTCTATCCAGGAGTCGCAACTAGTTTCTGGTGTTTGTATGCAGTGTTATTCTTCTACCAAGTGGCACCCGGCAGGGTGGGCTTGGGACAGACTAGGCACACATGGCACAGTGTACTAAGTGGCACCCGGTTGGTGGGCTTGGGAATCCTGCTCACATCGTTTGGGGCCATGATGGAAATCTCCGCCGGACTCCCTTGCGGATAGAACCCGAATAGGTGATAAACCTGGACTAGAGTCTTGTGCGGTTAGTCAGGTCGTGGCCAACACCCTCGCTAGGCCTCCGCTTGAAGGTTGCCGAGATACATGACGTGTACATGGTGGTAAGTGGCAAGAGCGTGTGTGAATAAGTACACCCCTGCAGGGTTAACATGATCTATTCGAATAGCCGGGTCCGCGGTTATGGACTTCTTGGATGCTTACGTGGTACATAAACAACTTGAAGTGGATACTCTAAAATGCTCAAGACAAGTGTGAGTGCTATGGATGGCCTTCTCGTAGGGAGACGGGGATGAATCCATAGTAGTGTATTGTGTGGTGATTAGTGGACTCGCGTGCGATGTCTCACCTCAAGAAGTTACTCATAGTCGTAGAACAGGCTAGCCACTGAGTTAAAGCTGGCTTGTTGCAACTAAACCCCACATTACCTTGTTAATACAAATGCATGTATGATAGGATCTGATGTAAATCTTGTTGAGTACCTTTGTACTCATGTTGATTTATTTATGTTTTGCAGCGGAGACTTCGGTCTTACTAGTGTTCTCGTGGACTTTGACAAGTAGCTTGTACCTCAGGTACGATCTTGATCGGATGTTGTAGATAGTCAGGCTCTTCAGCCTTTTTCATTTGTAGATGTCTGTACTCAGACATGTAATGCTTCCGTTTGTTGCTTGTATGCTCTGAATGTTGGGTCATGTGACCCCTGCTTGTAACAAATGCTATGATGGCTCTTCTGAGCCTTTATCTATATGAGTTGTTGAGTTACGTTGTGATGCCATGTTGTACAACACATACTTGTATGTTATGCGTACGTGTAATGTGTATTACTATGTGTGGGATCCGACAACCTAGTTGTTTATTCTTGGTAGCCTCTCTTATAGGAAAATGTCTCCTAGTGCTTCCACTGAGCCATGGTAGCTTGCTACTGCTCCAAAATACTTAGGCTGGCCGGCATGTGTCGTTCTTCATTCCTGTGTCTGTCCCTTCGGGGAAATGTCACGTGTTGTTCCTTTAAGTCCTTGTAGCTCGCTATGACTTGGGTTCATACATTGTTGATCGACACGTTCGTTGCTGGGTCATGTATGCATGTTCCTGTAAGTCTGTGCCACTTTGAGTTTATGACTAGTCATGTCGGCCCGGGTTCTCTGTCATATGGATGCTAGCGACACAATCATATACGTGAGCCAAAAGGCGCAAACAGTCTCGGGCCAGGTAAGGTGGCACCCATGGGAATACCGTGCGTGAGGCTGCAAAGTGATATGATGTGTTACATGCTAGATCGGTGTGACTTAGGATCAGGGTCCCGACAGGAGTAGTCAAAGCAACTATGACCCGGAGAAAGACTTGGACATGAGTATGAATTTGGCTCTCGCCTCGAGTTGCTGACTGCCTCTGCGCGATTACTTGCCGTTTCTCCCGCCCTCGAGCGATCCCGATGTTGTTGGATCCACGTCCTCGCCTCCGAGTTACCTCTGCCATTGTGGCCGAGCCGCCCGCTGCCACGGTTGCAAGCTGGCTTCCGCTGCTCGTCCCTGCTATCACAACTTTTGAGTTTGTACCAATCCGCCGAGACCGAGTCGCCCCACTCTGCCTCCGGCTTGTCTTTACCGCGCCTACAAACCGCTGTTGTTTTGTGCTAAATCGCCCCGACCTCAGTCCAGTCCCGCCTTCGCCGCTTGAGGCCTCTCCTCGCCGCCAGTTCGCCGGCAGGCCCCTGTGGCCAAGTGCCTCGAGTTGAGCCGCCGGCTGCAGTCGTTGCCTCCGCCTCGTCAAATCTGAGGTCGTGCTTCGTTGCAAAGTCACCGGCTGCCTCTGTTCCATGCCGCTTCAACAGCCGCCGCCCAGAGCCGGCCATGCATCGCCTTTAAGCCATTGACACGCCCATGTCGAGCTGCCCTGGCCGAGTGGTCTTGCCTCTGCAGCCACGGGCCTGCCCTTGCTGCTGCTGCTGCAAGTCGCCACCTCCGCCATGGCTGGCCTGAGCCGCCGTCTCTGAGCCGCCCTCGCATCAACCTGCCTCTAAGCTGTCGAGCCGTCATAAAACTGCCACCTCAGCACGCCTCTGCCTGCCTTCGCATCATCGACCGATCGGCGCGGCCTCGAGCCGCCGCCTTGCTCCGAGTTGCCGGAGGGCCTCCGTAGCAGTCGCCGCTCCGACCGCACGTCCTCCCTGCGTCGCGCCTCCGACCTGCTGGCACTGCTGAGCCACCCTCGTGCCTAATGACCAGCTTCCGCGGTAGTGGCGTCGCAGAGCCGTCCGCATGTCTGGATTGAGCAGCTTGAGCCGGCGGCCTCCACCGTCCCGTGTTGAGTCGCTGAACGGCCTCGCTTTTTTGCTCCTGAAGATGATCTTAGCCACCCAAAGCAGTCGCCTCCTTGCTGGACCGAGCCGCCCGCTGGCTTCGTCAGGTTGCGGTGCCCGCCGGGTGTCGCTGCCGTGGGTTGCATCAGCTGCTACACGATGAGCCACCGTCCGCCTTGAGATACTGGGCTGCCTTGCCAGCGAGCCGCCGCCTCTTGCACTGCTCTGCCTTGCCATGGGTCTCCCTGTGCCGCGGGTCTCCCTGAGCTGCCTTGTTCCTTTTCCTACAGTGGCTGTGGGCGTACGCAGTATCAAGCGGGTGCCTGACTGCCTGGCTGTTACTACTCGTCCACTCGTGATCTACTTCTATCAAGTATTAGTCCACAAGGACATTGAAGCCAACATCTAGTGTTATGTTATCTACATCAGCCAACTAGTACAGCTAATCAAACTGCTACATCTGCTCAAAGAAGCTTTCAGGTTTGCCATTGAAGACAAGATGTGAGGACTCCCAACCACGGGAATCATAGTAAATAAATAAACACTATACTATGGTGTGGCTACTGAGTGAGTCCTGGATTAGGGGGTCCTCGGACAGCCGGACTATGTACTTGTGCCGGACTGTTGGACTATGAAGATACAAGATTGAAGACTTCGTCCCGTGTCCGGGTGGGACTCTCCTTTGCGTGGAAGGAAAGCTTGACAATTCGGATATGTAGATTTCCTTCTCTGTAACCGACTCTATGTAACCCTAGCCCCCTCCGGTGTCTATATAAACCGGAGGGTTTAGTCCGTAGGACAAGAACAATCATAATCATAGCCTAGCTTCTAGGGTTTAGCCTCTACGATCTCATGGTAGATCAACTCTTGTAATAATCATATCATCAAGATCAATCAAGCAGGAAGTAGGGTATTACCTCATAGAGAGGGCCCGAACCTGGGTAAACATTGTGTCCCCCACCTCCTATTACCATTAGCCTTAGACGCACAGTTCGGGGCCCCCTACCCGAGATTCGCCGGTTTTGACACCGACTTTGGTGCTTTCATTGAGAGTTCCACTGTGTCGTCGCCATAAGGTTTGATGGCTCCCTCAATCATCCACAACGATGCGATCCAGGGTGAGGTTTTCCTCCCCGGACAGATCTTCGTATTCGGCGGCTTCGCACTGCGGGCCAACTCGCTTGGCCATCTGGAGCAGATCGATAGCTACGCCCCTGGCCATCAGGTCAGGTTTGGAAGCCTAAACTACACCACCGACATCCACGGAGACTTGATCTTTGACGGATTCGAGCCCATGATAGGTGCGTCGTACATTCACGATGAGCATGACTTAGATCTGCCATCGGACGGTGTTCAGAAGAACGCACCTGCAGCTGCCCTGGCCTTAGATCCGGAGCGGACCGTGCCATCCGAGGACGGGTGGATAGACCCTGCCACGGAGGCCGCACACTCATCGGCGATAGAGCCGAACATAGACTTCGCCTCCAATGAGGTCTGCGTCATCGGACCCTCGGACTCGTCTCCGGCCATAGGCTCCGAACCGCGCACATCCGTGCCTATCGAACCTGATTGGGCACCGATCATGGAGTTTACCTCTGCGGATATCTTCCAGCACTCGCCCTTGTGCAACGTGCTAAACTCGTTAAAATCTCTCTCCCTTTCAGGAGACTCTTGGACGAACTATGTCCGGCTTGAGTGGGAAGCGGATGACGAAGAAATTAAATAGCCATTGTCGATGACTCAACCGACATGCTTGATTTCGACTCCGAAGACATCGACAGTATGAACGACGATGCCGGAGAAGAACAGGAACCACCGCCCACAGGGCGCTGGACAGCCACCTCATCATACGATATATACATGGTGGACACACCCAAAGAAAACAACAGCGAGGAACGGAAGGATGCAACGGAGGATAATCCTCTGTAGAAGCAACCAAAGCGCTAACGTCAGTGGCGCCGCTCTAAATCCCGCCACAGCAAAAACATCGATAACGGCACAAGAAAGAATAATACCTCAGATGACTCTAAAGGTAACGACGACCCCAGGGACCCAGCGATGGAGCAGGATGAGCCAGGGGATGGCGAACATAGTCCGGGGCCGCTGTCCGATCACAGCGATGCCGAAGATTCAACTTATAAACCTGTCTCCGGAGAGGAGAACTGTCCGGACGAGGATGCACTCATCATCCCGAAAAAGCACTTGGAACAAGAGAACCTCCACAAAAGGCTTATCGCCACCGCGAGGAGCTTGAAGAAGCAGAAGCGAAGGCTTAAGGCCATGCAAGATACGCTCAACCGTAGATGGAACAAAGTGCTTGACACTGACGAAAAATACGGTGGCGATCGCCACACGAAGAGCTACCCAAAGCGCAAGCTGCTGCCAGAATTCGACGACGAGGCTATAAAGCCCGTCCCGCCGAAAAATAATACGGCCGATCTGCCGGACCGGCCACCCTGTGGCCGAGACAGAGCGGCTAATGACGCCACACACAAGTCAGCACACGATCTACGTGAGCACCTAGACAAAAAAGCCGGTATGGCCAGGTCCATCTATGGATCTAGGAAGCGCGCTCCTACGCAGGATCACGGCCACCAGAACGACTATACTGATCGAATACCAGCTCGGAATCAACACCGAACACTAAATCCGTCGGAAACATGCCATGACACATCCAAATACAGGGGTGCCACGCACCCCCTGTGCTTCATCGATGAGATGCTGGATCATGAATTTCCTGAGAGATTTAAACCCATAAACATAGAGGCATACAACGGAATGACAGACCCTGCAGTCTGGATTGAGGACTTTATTCTTCACATCCACATGGCTCGCGGAGACGATCTCCACGCCATTAAATACCTGCCCCTCAAGTTGAAAGGACCAGCTCGGCACTGGTTGAAAAGCCTCCCCGAGAACTCAATCGGAAGTTGGGAGGAACTTGAGGACGCTCTTAGGGCCAATTTTCAAGGGACCTATGTCCGACCTCCGGACGCAGACGATTTAAGTCACATAATTCAACAACCCGGAGAGTCAGCCCATAAGCTTTGGAACTGATTTCTCACCAAGAAGAACCAAATCGTCGATTGCTCGGATGCTAAAGCCTTAGCGGCTTTCAAACACAGTGTCCGGGACGAATGGCTCGCCAAACACCTCGGCCAGGAAAAACCGAGGACAATGGAAGCCCTAGCAAGCCTTATGACCCGCTTTTGCGCGGGCGAGGACAGTTGGTTGGCCCGCAGCGGCACCAGCGACCCAGGCACATCCGAAGTCAGGGACGGCAATGGGAAGCCACGACGCAATAAAAACAAGCGTCGGAATAATGAAGACAACACAGACAACACGGCAGTAAACGCCGGATTCAGGGGCTCTCGACCCGGTCAACGGAAAAAGCCATTTAAAGGCAGCAGAGATGGACCGTCCAGCCTAAACAAAATTCTAGACAGATCATGTCAGATTCATGGCAACCCCGAGAAACCTGCGAATCACACCAACAGAGAATGCTGGGTCTTCAAGCAGGCCGGCAAGCTAAACACCGAACACAAGGGGAGGGAGCTGCCAAGTGAAGACGAGGACGAACCTCGCCAGCTGAACACTGGGGGACAAAAGAAATTTCCACAGAGGTCAAAATAGTGAACATGATTTACACAACTCACATACCAAAGGGGAAGCGAAAACACGCACTCCGAGACATATGCGTTGTAGAGCCCGTTGCCCCCAAATTCAACCCATGGTCGGCCTGCCCGATCACTTTCGATCGCAGGGATCATCCTACTAGTATCGGGCATGAAGGTTCAGCTGTCTTAGTGCTCGACCCAATAATCGACGGATACCATCTCACCCGAGTCCTCATGGACGGCGACAGTAGTCTTAATCTGATATATCAGGACACTGTCCGTAAGATGGGGATAGACCCGTCAAGAATCAGTCAAAGCAATACTACCTTTAAAGGAGTAATACCAGGCATAGAGGCCCGCTGCATGGGCTCTCTAGCAGTAGAGGTTGTACTCGGTTCTCCCGACAACTTCCGAAGTGAAGAACTAATCTTCGACATCGTTCCATTCCGAAGCGGCTACCATGCACTACTCGGTAGAACGGCCTTCGCTCATTTCAACACAGTACCGCATTACACTTATCTTAAACTGAAGATGCCCGGTCCATGTGGCGTCATCACAATCAGCGGAAATACAGAGCATTCCTTGCGTGCGGAATAATATGTGGTGGCTCCAGCAGCCGAACCACTCAACGGCCTCCCCAACCCAAATAAATGATCGATCGTCGAGACCACGGACACGGCTAGACATGTCCGACGCACCACTAGTTGTAGCAGCCCAGATAAACCTAAGCTTGGTCGGTGGATACACCCCCATATGTGGTGCTAGGGGCTGCCCGCATGTAAAAGGGTCCATAGTTCGACTCGACCCTATTAATACACAATAGATTGAATTCTCATGGTTCATTAAGAATAACCAACTTTTCGCACGATCACACCAGATTCTTTCACCTGGGTTTTTCTTTTTTTATCATCGTGCTACACCCTTCCAGGATACGGCACAACGGAGACAAAGGCGCAGACGTGCAGCAGGGCCCCGTTCAAAGGTTTCTTTTTGGATTAAGACCCTGTGTAAACCTTTTTTACTGTCTCTTGTTGCTTCACACCCTTCGGGTACTTCAAACAACCGAGAGGGATACTGGTGTCATTGGCAAGCTCTTTCATCACGCCAGATTAATGCACGTACCTGGAAATTCAGGGCTCATTATCGAGGGCGGTACTCAGCCCAGTATATGTTGTAAAGTCTGAATACCTTCATGAGTGTTCGGTGTCGCGAGTTTGGCCTTATATGCATCAGCTCTGAATCATGTCTTTGGTTAATAGTTGGGTTTGCCCGGCTCCCGTGTTTTGCTACCTTACGTTCCGCTCTATCGGCTAAGGTGGCACCGGGAGAACTACTACGATTGTGCCCTGGTTCATCTACATGAGCACCTCAGTAGAGAAAGCCGAAAACTGATTGTCATGATAAAGCGAGAGACTAGTCAACCACTCGATGACTCAGTGGAATCTTCGCGATTCCTCCGCATTAACGAAGGACCGGTTTCCTGGTCACGTATGTACACGCACCGTATTCGGATGAACACGGATGTACCAGGGGCTACATAGTAGCCCCACCGTCAAACTCCTATGGCTAAGTGAAAGTGTTAAAGCTATATAGTCTGATTGCCTTGTTCGCCGCGCTATAACCTCCTTAACGGACCAAGACGTTGGATCAAGTGTGATTAGGACCTTTACCGAACACCCCCACATTATATGCGTGGAGGCTGAAGCCGACGAATGCAAACTTTCAGGTTACATACATACATACATAAACGGCCGCACAGGAGGCACTACAATACTTTACGGGCAAAAGTATAAATATAGCCTTTATAATCAAAATAGCAGTGTTTTTACAATCAAGATACATGTCACTGGAACATGGTACTCTTTGAGCACTGAGCCTCTATTAAACGGGCGCCTTCTAGGACTTCTCCAAAATAGTGCTCAGGCGAGTCCTGACCCCCGGGCGGACCCCTGGTTGCAACATCGGTGGCCTCCATCTCCGCCCAATATGTCTTAACACGGGTAAGAGCCATCCGTGCACCCTCTATGCACGCCGACCTCTTGACAGCATTGATATGCAGCAGAGCACAAAGAAATTGTTGCACCAAACCAAAATAACTACCCGGGCTCGGTTCCTTCGGCCACAGATGGTCCACGACAGCTTTCATGGCAAGCCCGGACAACCTATGGAGCTCGGCCCACTCGGCCATTTGCTCATTCAAGAGCAGCGGACGCCTTGGGTTACTGAACTGCGACCAGAACAATCTTTCCACCTCATGATCTTTCTGACCTTTGAAATACTCAGCCGCATCAGCAGCACTCTTTGATAAATCCAAGTATGCGTCTACAGAACTCCATAGTTGATCAAGAGGGGCATACTTCGGATCGCCAAACTTCATTCGCAACAAAAAGGGCTTCCCAGCCGCGATATCACTGGCTTGATGAAGCTCCTCCCGCGCCGCTCTGATTTCAGAGCGAGTTTCCTTGGCTGCTTCCAAGGCCTTCTTTAGGTCAGCCGTTTTCGTTTGGCTTTCCCTTTTGAGGAGCTCATATCGGCTGGTGGCATTTTTCAGCTCAAGAGCCATGTCGGCTATTTTATCTTCACATTGGCGATGAGCAGCCTGTTTGGCTTTTAACTCTTCGGCTGCCTTCAGGGCGGCCGCATCACTTCTTCTGGTTTGCTCCTTGGCCCGGGCAAGTTCTCCCGAAGGGTCTCCACGGCGGCAACTCCATCTGCAGTTAAAGCATATTATAAATACTAGCAGCATGCTCTTATTAGTATTTTCCAACCACCCAAATATACATACCCTGTGCCTCGTCAAGACGCTTGTTCACAAGATGATGTCCGCATCCGCCATGTCAAGTTGCCACCTCAGTTCGGCAAATTCAGCAGTCCGATCAGCCACCGGATCTGCAGCCGCCTACACACAAGAGCAGCGCTATCAGTACCTGAGACTATGATCCTATGCTTGCCTCATCTGGACGGCAACTAGAGTCTCAGGGGCTACTGTCTATAGAAAGTACACCTTGCGTGTTTGGTACAGTCAAAAATATATACATCACTTTGTGTACCTCAAAGCCTCTTAGCAGGCTCGTAAAAGCTTCATTCAACCCGCTTTTTGCGGATGAAATCCTCTCAACCACCGTACCCATTAAGGTACGATGTGCCTCTGAGATAGCCGCTTGCTCTAGAAGACCCATCAATGTGTCCGGTTGTACACCGGACAATCCCGGGCTTTTTCTGTTAGTCTCCTTAGGAGCCGAGAACTCCGGACTTCGGGCGGCCGAAGAGTTACCTTTTGGCCTTTGCGGATCAGGAGAAATCCTCCGCGATGACACTTCAGGGTCGTCCGTCTCATGAGGCGGGGAAGCAGGAGGAGGCGTGTCGCTTCCCATCATCTCCGGAAGAAGAACCCATGAAGACGAACTTTGTGGAGAAGGGGTATGAGTCGGACTGCAAAACATATGTCTCGGTCGTTGTTCTCAGGAAAAGAGCAGGGCATATTTACTAATGTGCCTTTGATTACTTATAGTTCAGTTGACGGCTGGCCCCCTTGTGGGCGTTGTGCGCTAAGGATGCCCTCCGGGGCAGGGCCTCATGGTGAAGGTTGCTTCCCTCGTTTGGAAACCCCCGTTTCCAAGTCCTCAGGGGTGGCCCTTTTCTTCCCGTGGGGAGAGAGGCTTCTAGATTCACCTCCCCGACCATCCTCCGGCGCGGAGGTACTAATTCCCCCAGGTCGGATGTGTAACATATGAAGCCCGCTTTTCACTTCTCTATTCCTCCCCTCGTCTTCTCCTGATGGCACTTGATAAGGTGCGCGAGCCAGCATCCTGGTTAGTACATGATCCGGTGAGCCTTCGGGAAGAGGGGCTGAACACCTGATCCTCTCCGCCTTTCTTATCCAATCCTGGCCGGGGGTAATTTTTCAGAATAATGTTGTAACAAATATAATGACAACGTGTTCGGTTGAGGAGTTACTTACTTGGGTATCTGGACGGTTGCAGTTGAGACCCACATCCTTGGTGGTGTCCGGACACTTTATTCGTGATCCGAAGAATAATCGATACATCCCTTCGAGCGTCACGCCGAAGAAGTGTTGAACGGTTCACGGTCCTTCCGGATTGAACTCCCACATATGGAGAGATCGACATTGGCATGGCAGGATCCGACGAACTAACATTACTTGAATTACTTTGACAAGACTGATATCCCTTTCGAGGAGATCCCAGATGCGGCTTTGCAATGTCAGCACGTCATTAACTGGCCCCCAGTCCAGCCCTTTGTTGACCCATGATGCCAGTTGGGGTGGAGGGGCAGAGTGGAAGGCTGGGGCGGCTGCCCCCTTTGTACCTCGGGGTGCTGTGATGTAAAACCACTCCCGTTTCCATAGGTCGGACACCTTCGGGAAGGAACCCTTTGGCCATGGGGCGCCAACACCTTTTCTTATTATAGCGCTTCCGCACTCTGCGTGTCGCCCGTCGATCATCTTCGGCTTCACATTGAAGGTCTTAAGCCACAAGCCGAAGTGTGGGGTAATACAGAGGAAGGCCTCACACACGACGATAAACGACGAGATGTGAAGGAAGGAATCTGGAGCTAGATCATGGAAATCTAGCCCGTAATAGAACATGAGACCTCTAACGAAGGGATCCTGACTAAAGCTTAGCCCACGGAGGAAGTGGGAAACAAACACGACACTCTCATTGGGTTCGGGAGTGGGGATAACCTACCCTTGAGTAGGTAGCTTGTGAAGGATTTCAGCGGTCAAATACCTAGCCTCCCTAAGCTTCTTGATGTCCTCCTCCGTGACGGAAGAGGCCATCCACCGACCCTGAAGGTTGGGTCCAGACATGGTTGAAGGTTCAGAGCACTTAGACTGAATCTTGGGTGTTCGAACTTGAGGTAGGGGAAGGGAAGGATCGGGCGTGGAATGAAAAGGACAGGTCTTGACCTCTTTATGAAGAGGGTGAATATCAAGCGTCCTCTGCGTGGCCGTTTGGAACTTGCCTAAAACTGAGGAGTCCTACTAATGGCACGGTTGGGTAACCCATGCCCATATTGATGAGAATCCTGTGATAAGGGGAACACGATCTCTGCTTCGACAAGACGTGCCAGTAAAACTGCCTCGCAAGACGTGCAGCAGCAGGTTGAGAAAAATGGTTCGTATAATGACCGGGCCGCGGCGTGATGTCATGCTATGAAAAGTTGTCAGCAGATTAGATTTGTGGAATGTTGTGCTCTCTATGGTGGTACGTGGAATTTGTTTTGCGGAGCCGGACACGATTCGTGTGTTCAGAATCTACCTTGCAGTATTTGGAGAAGGAACCCGCCTTGCAATGCCGAAGACAATCTGCGCGCCGGACTCATCGTCATTGAAGCCTGGTTCAGGGGCTACTGAGGGAGTCCTGGATTAGGGGGTCCTCGGACAGCCGGACTATGTACTTGTGTCGGATTGTTGGACTATGAAGATACAAGATTGAAGACTTCGTCCCGTGTCTGGGTGGGACTCTCCTTTGCGTGGAAGGCAAGCTTGGCAATTCGGATATGTAGATTTCCTTCTCTGTAACCGACTCTGTGTAACCCTAGCCCCCTCCGGTGTGTATATAAACCGGAGCGTTTAGTCCGTAGGACAAGAACAATCATAATCATAGGCTAGCTTCTAGGGGCCTCTACGATCTCGTGGTAGATCAACTCTTGTAATACTCATATCATCAAGATCAATCAAGCAGGACGTAGGGTATTACATCCATAGAGAGGGCCCGAACCTGGGTAAACATTGTGTCCCCGCCTCCTGTTACCATTAGCCTTAGACGCACAGTTCGGGACCCCCTACCCGAGATCCGCCGGTTTTGACACCGACAGCTACACCACTAGCGCCGTCAATCGCTGTGAGCCACCAAAGTGCCTCCACTTTCAACGTGATTAGTTCTGGGAGCCCATTAAACAAAGGACTAGCAATGCTTCTCATCAATTATTAACGTGACTACATTACTAAGGGACAAATACTGGAGCAACAATCACTCACGGGCACAGTGAACGGAGATGTTTTCGACCTGCGAGGTAAAGCTGCGACCAGCGATGGTGATTTGGGAAGGATGTGACCCGCTATGGGCATGTCAGATATTTGATATGGTTTTGATCCCCGGTATCCATGATCATCAAACGAAAAATACCAGGTGATGTCCATCCAAATTTATTTTATTAACACATATTGTTTTCATCAAAGAACAATTACTTGGTCTATGATATTTTTTCGCGGGACCATTATTCCTTATAAAAAGGTGTCGCAAAGGGGCGTGGGCGAATATTATTTTTGCACTAGCGCTCGTCCTGCGCAAGTTGCCACCCCTGCTACATCAACACACGCGACCGACTCATTGTCCGTGCCCATGGCCGAATTGCCTGCGTCTGTGCCGTTTCCAACACTGCGGCTGACTCTCTCGTCCGCACCGGTTTACAACGTCACGACCAACTTACCTGTCTGCTCCCACGGCTGACTCGGCCGTGATTGATTTCAGCTTCACCATGGTGATCATCAACTCCGTGGTGGATAATTTCTGGCCTAACATATCAGGTGAAATCCAACCAGTATATTTTTATAATACATATTGGTTTCTTTAAAAGAGCAATTACACTGGCTTGCAAGTTCTCCAATGTAGGACAAGTTGTCTACTACAAAAGGGATTACTATATCATTGAGCTATTGAATGACTCATACCGGTTTATATCACGGTAAAATATGGAGAATCTCAAGAAAACTTCTCGAGTCGCCTTGAGACTTGGGGGCTATGATGACACGGCTCAGTAAATGATTTCCAGTTTAAAGCAGATTCAAGAACTCCGGGTCAATGGAGGGAAGATAACCCGGTCTCGGAGGCTACTGCTATATTGATGAAAATTTAAAGGCCGCCGGAAAATTTCCGGCTCAAAATGAAGAATATCCGGTTTAAAATCCGGTTCAAGAGAAATTTGTCTCTCACAAAGCTTTGAAGCTCTCAATATTTGGTTTAAAATTCCAGATCAAGAAGAATTTATCTCTTGCAAAGTTCGAGTTCTCAGGAAAAATTAAAGGGACCAAAGAGATTCTGTTGCAAAGCACAACTCAAACATAGGTACCCTGCTTCAATGGTCACCTGGGGGCTTCCTGTTCAAACATAGGTGTATTCACCAAAGAGAACATAGTTGTCGGTACCCTCTTGATCGGCGCAATGCCAAAATTCATGGTCACTTGGGGGCTTCCTGTTCAGACATAGGTGTTTTCACCAAAGAGAACATAGCTGTCGGTACCCTCTTGATCGACGCAATGCCAAAATTTAAGGTCACTTGGGGGCTTCCTATTCAAACATAGGTGTATCCACCAAAGAGAACATAGCTGTTGGTACCCTCTTGATCGGCGCAATGCCAAAATTTATGGTCACTTGGGGGCTTCCTGATCTATTCGAATCATAGCTGTTGGTACCCTCTTGATCCGTGCAATGCCACAAACCACTTGGGGGCTTCCTGATCGTATTCGAATCATAGCTATTAAGCCTTTTGGTCCGGCTTCCTGCTCGTATTCAAAGCATAGCCTCATTTTTTTTCTCTTTTTGGCTTGATTTTTTGAACAATTTTTCGGTTCTTCTTGATACTATTTTGCCTTATGGTTTACAGTGATTCAGGCCATGTAGCCTTAATTCTCACAGCTCATATTTGAAGCATACCCGTGGTCTCTGTTAACCCGGCTTGGCTTTAGACGATAAGTCGCCAGATGATATTACTTGGAAGCATTGGTTTCTAAGTTTTGGGGTTGTCACCCTTACTGCACTGGCATGATAAGCCGGCAATGTTCATAAGTATCACAAGTATGATATTTATTTTTTGTTATCTGAGGTTTGATAGCCCGCCTTGGCTTTTGACGATAAGTCGCCAGGGTATGCATTGTTTAAACTTTGTGCAGAACATGCAGAGCTATGGCTTACATAAATGATTAAGTTCAAGCCCATTATCAAAATTGATATTGATGTTATCAGTTCTTGATTGTTAAAGGTTATATGCCGTCGAGTTACAAAAATTCCGGCTTACAATGAATGCGCATTAAGTCGCCATCGGCCAAGAGCCGCTGGGTATTTAAACTACAGATTTACTTGCCAACCGATGAGGAATTCAAATCTTTAATAGCCAAAACTGGCTGGATTTTCATGATGATATTGAATGATGGAGGTTTTTATACCAGATTATATTATTTTAATCTTGAATAGCCAACATGGCTGGATTTCTATTATGGTCATCAATAACCAGTGTTATGATTGAGGTTTTCACAGTCGCTTCAGCGCAATGGCTATTATTTTATCAATGGATATGATTTATTCTACAATGGAAGGAATAGCCCCGAGTCACTGCAGGCTTACGACCCGACACTTGGGGGCTACATTATTCAGATCATGATTATATCAAATATGGAAGTCCCATGTCGCTGCAAGCATGCACCATGGCACTTGGGGGCTAATGAAAGGTCGTTTCTTACTTGCCTCACTGAAGACCCGACTCATCACATGGTAATGAGCCGGCCCTTGGGGGCTACCAATTGCTCCTGTCAAATATTCAAGGTACACAAGCCTTAATTCATTATATTGAAGGGTCCACTGCTTAGTTGGTAGAGTACAAAGCTCTTAACCTTATGGACGTGGGTTCGAGCCCCATGGTGGGGGTTACATCATATGATGTTATTTTCAATGAAGTATATATAAAGTCCCAGCTCAGTATTATCTTACTGAGCTGGCCCTTGGGGGATACACGTTGCTGCTCAAGTCTACATGATCACATTTACAAAGTCCCTGCTCATTATTTCATAATGACCCGGCACTTGGGGGCTACACATGGGAAGTTCAAAATGTGCAGTCTATGATTGGCGGCTTACAGGAACAACCCGGATTTCTCCAACTTACAGCATTTATATTAAAGCAAGTCTTAAGCTATCACTATGTTCTCCTCTTAAGACTTGGGGGCTACAGGTAATACGCATATAAAGGAGGAACATCTTCAAATTCTCAGTTTTGAGCAAATCAGGAAGATCAATTGTGTGACCCGGCTTTGGCAACAATCATGACCCGGCGTCTATAGCGGTCATGACCCGGAATCATCAATTTTTATAACCAGGCAATTTTGAAAATCATAATTCATCAAGTTCTACAAGCCGGCTGAATATCAATTGAATATTTCAAGACCAATATTTTTGTCAAGTCAGAGCATTGAAGGCCGACTCACATGGATTCTTTATTCACAATATTTCTTCTACAAGCTAAATGATTATAAAGTTGGTCTATTGACCCAGGATTTCCAGAAGGAGGAAATGACATGGACTTAAGGATGATCAGGGTCAGTTTAACATGGATAAATCCAAATTAAACTGGGGCTAATGTCAGGGATATACCCCGCGGTATGACCCGGCCGAATATATGACCCGGTTGGGACTTGGTGTTTCATTGGTAACCCGCCGGAGGATTGGCGACTCATGAGTCTGGCGGCTCACTGGTCTGAAGACTCACAAGCCTGGTGACTCACTAATGGCCCTGACGGTGGGTTAGTTAGAGGACTAGGCCCAAGGCCCAGAAGGCCGGCTCATGTTATGGTGGGCTGGCTTATGAGGAAAGCGTAATGAATATTCCCTTACAAAGGAAGCAAGACTAGGACTCCACTTGTAATAGAGTAATCCTAATCCTACTAGGACTAGTCATGTAACCCGCCCCTTGAATTTATATAAGGAGGGGCAGGGCACCCCAAGAGGGACAAGCAAAAAATAATCTCTAATGCTAGACACAACTAAAGGGGAGCCGGCTTATGCAATGACTCCCTCATGAGCATAATGAGACCTAGCCACAAACAACATGTAGGGCTATTATCGGATGATGTTTCCCGGGGCCCGAAGCTATCTAAATCCTTGTCTTGTGTGTTGAACCTCGTCGCGTCTCTCGTCCTGATCAACCCCTCTCAAGCTACCACATAGATGCGTTGGCCTCATGACTAAGTCCTCACACTAGGACATCTGCCGTGACAATTCCACGACACTTGTGATTAACCTTTTAACCACAATACCGAAGAATCAGTAATCAACAAATTTATCAATTTTTCCCAAGAACTACACTGTACTTGACCAACCACCTCTGCATCTCATAACTTGTATGACATTCGTACCTGAGTTGGACATTCTAGTCTTCTTTTCTTTTTGCCTTTTACTTCTTATAGTTTTACTTCAATATTTCTCTTACTCTCATAAGAAATAACAACCTTAAGAGTGGCGTGAGCCTGAACTTCCCTAGGCGTGTAAGTCTCATTACATCCTTTGGTTTTGTTCTTTCTCTACAGGTTTTCACCATCAACACATGACTGGCTTTCTTCCGGATCTTACACATTTCAGTCTTAAACATAGTTGAACACTTCACTTGAATTTGCAAACAAAACACTTCTTTAGATATCGCATATCTTTTATATCTTTTAGCCTTTGTTTGATTCTGAAAACAATTTTCAGTTCCAAGTATACCACATACCTATCCCCAAACATTTTGAAGTTCGGGTTTCTTGGAAGCAAGCAGACCATAATGCAATTTGAAAGAACATGTGGTGCCCCCATGTTTGGTTTTGTTAATTGATGACAATCTCTATGGACAAATGGTTGCCTTGAGTTTTATTTGAAGGATTTGTCCATAGGCTTTTCTTGGAGTCCATTTGTTGGTTTCAAGGAGAGTTTGTGATGACCAAGGTGCCATTCAAGGAATTACCTAAAGATTGGTCATGTGAGAGGTTAATCAAGACTAAGTCAAAGAGTGAATCAAGTTGATCAACACACAAAGCATAGAAGATGTACCGAGAGGGATCAAGCGATCCCATGGTGTGGTAAGCATTATCAATTACGCTTTGTGTACTAACCCATGATCTTCGTGAGAGTTCTTTGTGGGGTTAGGTTGTGGTGTGCAAGTCCAAGTGAAGCATCATGAAGAGATCAAATGCTTGAAGCTTGCCGTCCATTGTGGTGACAATGGACTAGTGAAGATGTGCGGAAGAGTGGCTCACCCATAGTGGAGTTTGGGGGAGCAATCAACTAGTCTTCATCGAGCCAACGCAATCAAGAAAGGTGGTCCAACTTGAGGGAGTCAAGATCGTCATCATCTAGCTCAAGTGGACCATGTGCAAGGCAAAGGTTTGCCCTTGATAGGTTTTCCATTTTACCGGTCTCATGATGGTAGTTGGGAGACCGGGTTTTAGGTTCGATGGTCGTACTATCAAGGGGGGCTCTCGATGAGTAACTTGATCGTATCATTCGTAGAGAGCTCAAACCATTGCATCCTTGCATCATATTTTTGGTTCTTGTTTGGTTCTCTTTGTGAGTTTTGGAGCTTATGGTCATCTTGATGACAAGCTCGAGTTCATCGAAAACGGAGTTCACATGCATCTTCTATGATGTTTTCGATGTTGGAGATTCTGCCGGTTCTTCTCTGTTGGAGGTTTCTCTCCTCTTTTTGTTAGGCATACCTCCCCTGTCGCTGTTTTGATGCTACTCGCTGTCTTCTATCCAACAATCTTGAGTTTGCTCAATTCAGAGCTCATTTGCAGAAGATATGGCAGTTCTGGTTTTCCTTGGAGCGTACTTGTTTTCGCAGTGGCATAAGGTTGGCGCCAGCGGTAGTACCGCTGGACCGAAGCTGCAGTACCGCGTATCGCCACAAGCAGTAGTACCGCTGTCCCAAAGTGGTAGTACCGCCCATGGCCATAAGCAGTAGTACGGCTCTAGTTCCGCGCTGGTACCGCCTCGACTCGAGACGTGGTTTTCTCGTGTCGGGTTCAGCGGTAGTAGTAGCAGCAGTAGGAGCAGTAGTACCGCTCATGTGCGGTAGTACCGCGGCTACCATAGCCCCTAGTACCGCTGGGCCAAGCGGCAGTACCGCTGCGACCAACAGTAGTACCGCTGGCTCCAGCGGTAGTGCCGCTCGTACGGCTCTGCCTTGCCCCCTGTTTTTGCTCCGCTCTCTATGTTCTACCGCCCGGGCAGTAGTACCGCTCCCCTGAGCGGTAGTACCGCTTGTGCGCGGACTGAGCACATAACGGTTGGATTCGGGAGCTCCTATAAAAGGAGGTCTTCTTCCCCATTCAACCTTATCCTTTGATCTCGTGTTCTTCCCCCATTGTTGACCTTCTTCGAGCTTGCTAATTCTCAATACCTCCATGGACTCTTGCTAGTTTTTCAGGGAAAAGAGAGAGGAGATCTAGATCCACATTTCCACCAATCACTTTCTCCTCTATGTGAGGGGAACCCCTTGGATCTAGATCTTGGAGTTCTTGGTGTTCTCCTTCTTGTTCTTCCTCTCATCTTCCTCCCTAGCATTAGTTACTTTGGCGGGATTTGAGAGAGAAGGACTTGGGCACTCCGTGTGCCCTTGCCATTGCATTTGGTGCATCAGTTTGAGTTCTCCACGGTGATACGTGGAAGTTACAAGTTAAGAAGCTTATTACTCTTGGGTGCTTGGTACCCTTGAGCTTGTTCCTCTTGGGTGCTTGGGCACCCTAGACGGTTGGTGTTGTTCGGAGCTCAATCATTGTGGTGTAAAGCTCCGGGCAAGCATCGGGGTCTCCAATTAGGTTGTGGAGATCGCCCCGAGCATTTTGACGGGTACCGGTGACCGCCCCAAGGGTTGCCAAAGTGTACGGGTTCGGTGACCGCCCCCAAGGGTTGCCAAAGTGTACGGGTTCGGTGACCGCCCTCAAGGGTCCCTTAGTGGAATCACGGCATCTTGCATTGTGTGAGGGCGTGAGGAGATTACGATGGCCCTAGTGGCTTCTTGGGGAGCATTGTGCCTCCACACCACTCCAAACAGAGATTAGCATCCGCAAGGGTGTGAACTTCGGGATACATCGTCATCTTTGTGTTCCTTGGTTACCTCTTACCCGAGCCCTTTACTTATGCACTTTACTTTGTGATAGACATTTGTTTCTTGTCATATATCTTGCTATCACTTATTTGCTTATCTTGCTTAGTATAAGTTGTTGGTGCACATAGGTGAGCCTAGTTGTTATAGGTTTTGTGCTTGACAAATTAACCGCTAGGTTTATTCCGCATTTGTTCAAACCTAAACCGTAATTATTTTAAAGCGCCTATTCACCCCCCTCCCCTCTAGGCGTCATCCATGATCTTACACAATTCTAGCTTTTGGATCGAAGGACGTGAGTCTCGTCATCCATAGCATCAGTAAGAGAGTATTGTAAAAATGTAGTAGGACATAATCCTTCTTGGCACTTTTAGAGGACGATCCTCCCAAACGTAAAGTTTCAACCAGATAAATAACAGTCAATCAATTTCAACAACAAAGGTGGAACTGTGAGCCATAATTCTACAACTATAATGCAAACTACACATAGACATTGTTTATAATTAATTTGCACTAGTTGCTAAACTTTATTAATACATAATTGTGCTCCCACTCACATCAATATCTCTCATAATTGATAGTGAGTGATTCAAGATCCAATCCTAGTTGTCAGCCATTGATGTGTACATCACCGATGACGAGAATTTTGACTGGTGGGCAAGCTTTTGCCGATCATATCTCCATATGACTCTTGTTCATCTTTCGATGCTTTGTGCTCTGAGCTCAGAACTATTCTGCTAGAACTTCAAGACAACCGAGTGCTATCTGCATGCATGGTCTGACCATCCCTGCCTTACACCGCACGATCCGTTTGTACTCATGTGTGCATGATGCACTCTGGAACACTATGTGTTATAGATGGTTGTAACACTAGGAAGAGCACCTTATAACTTGATATTTACTGTGAGAGATCACCTTAATAATTGACTACTATGCAATCAAAGGGTGCAAATAACGAAGGGATAAACATCTCAGGCAATTCATAATAGCTTGATATGGTATAGCCCTAGGCGCCAGGAGTCCTCCATGATCGTATTGAATCTCCAGTTGAAGCGACGTGACGGCCAATATTTCGTTACCGAGGCAACTGTTTCAAAAACATTGTCATGGCGACAATCTCAAAAAATGTTGTCGTGGTGACCGTTTCAGAAAACGTTGTCATGGCACCAAAATCTGAAATTTTTTCGTGGTACAAAATTATAGCTCCTCGTCCCGTGCCAGGTACACCTGCTCCTCGTCGGGGTCCTCTGTGTACGTCTAGACACCATCACCTGTAACCCATCGGTACGATATTTACATTAAGGTGTCAATCTCGTGGCTCCAGCCATCATGTCGTGATGTGTAGGCCACTTAACATTACAACATATAACCATCTCATACATAAACTCATTATCATGATGAAGGCTATACCACATCATATGCAAATCCTCCAAAACTAAGTTAGACATCCTCTAACCGGTTTTAGCAAAATTTTATTTATGTGGTTAACCAGTTCTATCAATTATGACTAGGTACCTACACAAGCACAACAAGGCAATGTTCTTGATGCTAGATTAAGTTTTGCGGTGTGTGAAAGAGAGACTTAATTAAAAGTCTCATCCACCACACTAAACTTTGTCAATACGCATGACCCCCTAGAAGATCATCCATCTTCGGCACCCTCTTGTGTATGCGACGGTTCACTATTCCTGACTATGATGTAGCCCAAGGAACTGTTAGCAGATCGTCGACAACTAGAGTCGATCGATTGTCAGAACCTTGTAGCAAAACTATATAATTATGCCAATGAACTAAATCGAAGCAACACTCATGGGAAGCATAGAAAGAACATCAACCCTCACATCAGATGTGATCTAGATTGCAACCTGCATCTACTCATAAACCTGCTCATGATGCCACTGTTGGGAAACGTAGTAGAAAACAAAAAAAATCGCCCTACGATCACCCAGGAACAATATGAAGATGCATAACGAGTTGTGATCAATGATTGTTACCGACTCCGGGAGTGTAGCAGAAGTAGATGAGTCGGTGTAGATCGTACTTGGAGTCCCTTGAACATAGATGACGACCCCATGAACCTCCCTCGAACGATCCCTTGAACAGAAGACCGAAAGCATGACCTCTCTATTTGGTTGCAAGCGTACAGTCTTCATGATCCGGCAGTGCTTCGCCATCTAGAGCTAATCGTCGCTGGAGAATTAGAGGGAGGAGTTTAGAACCACACGAGGCTTCTAATTATGAGGATTAGAGGTGGATGGGGCTCACTCTAATTAGTCAACTAGGACCAACTAGAACGTGTACTAGATCAACTAGAGAAGGCTCCAAATCTTATATTAATATAGGGTGGAAATACTCTAGTATATATAGGTTAGAGGGAAGGGAGAGGGCAGCCACCAAAGGGGAAATAGCCCCATTTGGTGCACCAGCCTTGGGGAGGAGTCCCACTCCCTCCCCAAGTA
>NC_041391.1:294909281-294962445 GCF_002162155.2 Triticum dicoccoides | reverse complement strand
AGTATTCATGCCATGTTTACAACAATTTTAAATGGTTTTGGTATGATCTCCATGGAACTAACCTGGAGTAACGCTGTTTTCAACAGACTCCCGTGGTGTTGTTTTTTGTGTAGAAATAAAAGTTCTTCAAATGCAACAAAACTTTTTGATGATTTTTTTGGAACAAAAGAGGCACTAGAAGCTTTGCGGGAGGGCCAGAAGAGCCACGAGGTGGCCACAACCCACCAGGGCACGCTAGCCCCCTCTAGAAATCGATGCCCAAAAATCCTATATATTCATAAACCTCCAGAAATAACCCTTGATCAGAAGTTCCGCCGCCGCAAGACTCTGTAGCCACAAAAAACCAATCTAGACCCTAGTTTGTCACTCTTCATCATCCCGGCTGCCACCATGACGAGGAGGGAGTAGTCCACCCTCGGGACTGATGTTTTGTACCAGTAGCTATGTGTTTAATCTCTCTCTATCTCTCTCTCTCTCATGTTCTTGAGTTGGCACGATCTTGATGTATCGCGGGCTTTGTTAATATAGTTGTATCATATGGTTTTTCTCCCTCTCTATCTTGTTGTGATGAATTAAGTTTTCCCTTTGAGATTTTGTTTCATCGGATTGAATACCTTTATGGATTTGAGAGCACTTGGTGTGTGTCTTGCTATGAATACCTGTGGTGAAAATGGGGTATCATATTGATTCACTTGATATATGTTTTGGCACTCAACTCGCGGATTCCCAAGGTGACATTGGGGTAATCTATGCATAGGGGTTGATGCATGTTCTCGTCTTTGTTTCTCTGGTAGAAATCTTGGGGCAATCTTTGAGGTTCTTTGTGTTGGATTGAGTATTATGAATCTTAAATTGTTCGATGCATATGATATAATCAACTCACGGATACTCGCGGTGGCATTGCAGTATCTTGGTGACATTAGCGGTGTTGATGTGTATCATATGGTGTTATTTTAGTATGAACTCTTGGATTCAATCGGAAATAATAAACTGGTGTTATTTTAGTACGAACTCTAGGATAGATTGACGGAAAGAATAGCTTTGAGGTGGTTTCGTACCCTACAAACAATTTATTCTTATGTTCTTCGCTAGATAGGAACTTTGGAGTGATTCTTCATCACACGTTGAGGGATGGTTATATGATCCAATTATATTAGCATTGTTGAGAGATTGCACTAGTGAAAGTACGGACCCTAGGCCTCAATTTTCAAGCATTGCAACCGTTTGTGCTCACTTTTGTTACTTGCTACCTTGTTGTTTTTTATTGTTCCTGTTACAAAAATCAACATCTACTATCATTACTACACTTGTATCACCATCTCTTCGTCGAACTAGTGCACCTATATAATTTACCATTGTATTTGGTGTGTTGGGGACACCTGAGACTCTTTGTTATTTGGTTGCAGGGTTGTTTGAGAGAGATCATCTTCATCCTACGCCTCCCACGGATTGATATACCTTAGGTCATCCACTTGAGGGAAATTTGCTACTGTCCTACAAAACTCTTCGCTTGAGGCCCAACATGAGTCTACAAGATTAAATTGTGTAGTAGACACCAGTACGCGCGTTGCACTATAGCAAACTTTAATCTAAACAAAATCCAAGTCTACAACGACGCCCTAAGGGCCGTATTTATAGGGAGACAGGGAAATTTCATCCACCCTTGGCAAGGTGGGACTAAATTTTGTCCTAAGTTGTCTTCCCTATTAATATGAACTCTAAAAAGCGTATTAAATGTATTTCAAAAAATACATTTGCCTTACCCAAAATAAGGTGGCATAACACCTATATTAAGCTATGGACAGAATTTATGAAATGTCATCTTGTATATTTCGTCTATGTCCTTGTATCTCATCATGGTGGCTCCAAAGTGTTGAAAACTCCTCTGGAAACTTTGTTCTTGTTCCCCTTGCGCGCGCCCTCACCTTCATGCTTGATCATGCTCCAATGTTCATCCTTCTTGACCATGCTTGTCCCTTCATTTTTAAGCAAAGCAAATGGATCCAATTTAGGCAGTATCATATTCTCATGAACATTAGAATCTTTACTAAGAAATGAAAGTAATTGGTAATTTAATTGATTTGCGTGAGCTCTTGTAATCGGTCCAGTATATGTAGCAGCATGGGTTGTGGGTTTAACTGTATTAGTGATGTCCTCATCAATTTAGCACCGATTGTTTTCAAGATGGTGGCACCATGGACCAGATTGTCGCGCATAGTATCACAGGCAATCCAGGAGAACACATGGGCGGAGGACATTAGGCCCAATCTTGCCCTGCAAGCCATTAACGTATATCTGCGTTTGTGCCCAAGAATTGACGAAGTTGAGCTTGATGTGGACGCCATCAACAACTTTAGATGGGCTTGGGAGCCGACATGATCATTCTCTGTTCGACCAACCTATGCTACCAAGTTCTTCGGGAGAGAAGTTGCACCTTACGCAGACTTTGTGTGGAAGAAAAGGCGTCACTGCAATGCCGACTCTCATGGCTTGCGATGGGGAATCGGTGTTGGACATCTGATAGACTTGCACGCCCAGGCCTTCCACACCAAGTGGCATGCCCACTATGGTATCAACACGTGTAAACTATCAGCCACATTATTCTCACATGTGTTTCTGCGTGAACCTTGTGGTTATGGATATGGAGTGCTCTAAGAGAGCCAGATCAGACGCCTATGATGGTCGATGGGCTTGCGGATTGGTGTACCACCAGGAGTTGCGATGGAGGCTGAAAGAAAGACCTCAAGGTAATCATCATGCTTGGACTTTGGGAGATGTGAAAATGACAAAACAATGTGGTCTTCGATGGAGCTACACCATCACTTCCACGGATTACTAGAAACATCGATTGTGAGAGCTATACATGGAAAGCGATGGCCTTCTAGCAAGGGATCTTGACTTCTTCAGTAGTTTGATGAGGTGGATTAGTACTGAGTAGTCCGTGCATTTGCAACATTGTAACATTATGTGGGGGTTTATTGCGGGGGACATTATGTGGTTGTCAAACTTTGGTGGAGGGTCTCTACGCCCTTTTCTTCCATCAATATATGATATGCATACTCGTGCATTTTCTAGAAAAAATAACAATCACCAAATATAGCGCTTGCAACAGAGGAGAGATCATGTCATGCATGGTAATGATCATGTCCATATTGTAGAATTGACTTCAACTTTATTGCATCTGACTGTCCTTGCAAGATTGAGCCCAAACCTTAGTGTTAATGCTTCAACCATGAAATGCATCAAAGCAGACCTCACTCCTCCCATTCATTGCTGCTGTGAATTTACCGTTATGATGTCTCAAAACATCCCTTGCGGCACCCTGAAGAGAGTCGGGATCATATGTTGCATCCACATTGAGCTTCACATAGTCTCCCATAGGTTTAGTCCATAGACCAGACCTCAGTTATGTTTTAGGGGCTCCATATCAAGCAAGTATGTAATAAAAAACAAAAACTTATTCGAGGAAAAAACCCTTAAAATATTCTTGCAATATTAATGGGCTACTCCCTCTGATCCCATAATATAGAACATTTTTCTTATGGACGTGTTCGTTGGCTGGGTAGCACTCCGTGGCAGCCTTCCTTTTTTGGTATGTTTCTGTCCCAATCAAATAGATTAGGAAATATTTTGTCCTTACTATGGAGAAGTCAAAGAACATGCAGCGTGTTTGGAGAAAACTGTTGTCACGACCCGGATTTGGTAAAATCCCAAGTCTTTGTGATTACTATGCTATCCCTGGATCATAGCTAGCACACATAGTAGCAATGAATATCAGTAAAATATACATCATTTCACTACAACGATAGATCCAGAATTAAGCAAATACATACCATTGGCACATCTCAATGTTGACACATAATACAGCGGAATCATACGTAGTTGCTAAGTCAGGGCTCCATCAACGCCAGTGGGCTCGATGAGTGTAGACCGTAACCCTATCGTCTCTTAATATGTCAAGATCTGCACACGATAGGAGTAGATGAGTACGTGTAATGTACTCGCAAGTTGCAAAGGAAAGTTTAATTGAATATATATGCAGGGTAAGTATTGATGAAGGTTTCCTTTGTATAAAGCCAATTTTCTCTGGTACTAATTTTTTGTAAACTTCTTTTGAAAGAAATAGTTTTTAGTATAAAAGGTAGGAGTGAGACACTTGGATATACGCACGAGTGCTCATTCTCCAAAATAGTTTTAAAACATACATAAGGTTGAAGTGAAACACATTCACTGTGCTCATTCCTCAACTTTAACCCTTAGAAATAGACTTTTAAAAAAGAAAGGGGAAATTCTTCTTCAGTCCAAGTCTTCAGTTGCTCAAATTTGCCCGTAACCGAGGGCATGACTAATTGATTAGGTTTAACCCTCTGCAAAGGTCGTACACGTTCCTCATATGACACAATCAACCCTTTGTGTCACGACACCACTTTGGGTGTGTGACCAGGAGGAGATTGTGTCACCGTTAGATCCAAGTAAAAGATTCAACTTAACAATACAAATACCTTCTTAGGGTAATTATCATGACATGGCTATGGTTTGATATAGGATCTAGTTTGGTCTTGAAGAAGACTTGACATAGTCATATACTACGGTTGGATTCAAGTGATACTAAGTGAAGATCATGGTTTCATATAGAAGATGGGTTGTGAGACAGTTGCTACAACAAATTCAATCACGAGACTATTCGGAGTATTTGACTTGGGTAATCAGCAATGGGTATGGCATAGGTTTCGAGATGAAAGAATTAAATCCTTAATCTTGTAACTCCAAATTTTTGTGGTAGTAACATATGACCAGAGAGGTTTTCTAAGGATCAATCTAAGAGATTTAATCTATAGTTAAATTTTATTTTAGCGAAGTTATTAAACGATGTCAAAGAAGGTCAAACTAAGGTGTTGATGTTAAAACATCAACTAAACATTGCTGAAAAAATATGCAATGAGTTATAACAGAAAGGTGAGGTCCTAAGGCCCAACTTTCATATAAAATATTTTTATATGATTTACAGAACAAAAGATATAGTAAAAATACTCATTTTACCATTTAAATCAAAACTATTTTAGTTTGCTCAAAAGTGAAATTTTATAATTTCATAAAAAAAACACAGGTTCCAACGAATTTGGGGATATCTTATTTGTCGAAATTGGACATACGGTTTGGGAGATACGAATTTCCGAAGTTTAGATATTTTTTCTGAAAATGACTTACGGAATTTAGAGGAGGCTTGCCGGAGTTGGTCGCCGGAGTTGGGGAAGAAGGTCGCCGGGGTTGTGGAAGAAGGTCCCCGGAGTCAAGTAGCAGAAGAACAGCTAAGAGGTCGACGAGCGGAGTTCGTTGGGCAATGTTCCGGGCTCGGCCTCGTCCCGTGACGGCGTGGAGCGGCCGCCGGAATTACCGAACTCCGACGAGCAATTGCTCGCAGAGGAGGGCGAGGAAGAGAGGGGTTTTCTCGGCAGGGGGTGAGGACTGGTAGGTGCCCTATGGGTACTATTTATAGGAGAGGGGGAGGTCACAATTTGAGCAGATGATGGTGCTTAATGGTGGATGTTCCTCTGCCTTGTAATGGCCACTACAGGAGTCTCCAAGGCGCACTGAGGAAGGCAATGGGTCGAGGGAGCTAAGGGGAACCGGTTCTGGGGGTTAGTGGGTGCGGGGGAAGGGAGATGAGGGGAGGAAGAGGTGGAGGCGCGATGAGTGCAGCCCTCTGTTCATGTTCGTGTAACAAAACATAGGAGGAAGAAGAAGTGTGTGCGCGTGGGCTTGGGCAAGGGAAAAATCAACATGGGCCTTAGTGAAAAAATAAAGTTGCCTAATAGGAAAAGCTAAAGAGAAAGAGTTGTAGGGAAGAAATAGGCTTAGTCTTGTAAACTTAAGTAAGAAAAAAAACATAGTTAAGTACATATTTAAGTGTGCAATTTTTTTAATTATTATACAAACAGAAAACAAAAATGTTTACATTAAATTAAATATTATTTGGAGTCCACGAAAATTAGTTTAGGTATTTAACAATATACATTTTGTGTACAAAGTACTATTAATGCTATGTGGACATAATAGAATTTACTCAAACAAATCGATGTTGAGTTTTGCAAATTCACAAAAGGATAATTGTACCATATTGAATATTTCCAAATTTTTGGAGAAGTCACGTTATCTCCTCTCATTAAATTTTATTTGAATAGTTTGGAACTATTTAAATGGAATTAAAACTCCATATAAGATCCAATTTCAATGAAACTCATAAATCCAAAGAACTCCAAATGAAATATTCATCCACCGCATTTGAGAAAGTCATATTATTCCCACTCATATATTTGAATGTGGATTCAAAATATTGCAGAAAGTTCAAAAGTAAATGGAATGCCATTGAATAAACTTTCCAACCATAGTTTTCTTTATTGGATAAAGAACATTATCCAACTTTCATAACGTGGTTTGTACATTTTAAATAAGGTCTCAAAAAGTTTTAAATTCCCGTGAAAATTATAACAATTCACTCAATGACATAACATTCCAAAATTTGGATTTTTTTGGGATGTTACAAACTACCACCGTTAAAAAAATCTCGTCCCCGAGATTTGCGGACGCTAGCAAGAAATAGGTTAGGGTTTGGGTTCTTTGGGTTACTTCCCCAGGGTTTGGTCATAACATCTCCAGGTTTGCGGTTAATCCTTTTTGCCTCCTTTCTTGAGAGAATGTCTTCTATTAATTCAATTTTGTGCATTCCAGTTCTTCGGCATACCTAAGTCTGAGACTTCTGGCACCATTATGGAGTCTCTGCTGATTTTTCGTATGACCCAATTGTCCTTCGAGGGTGTTCGGGTGCTACCACCCTTAAGAACAAACTTGTGGGGATTTCTAGAATTTCTTTATTCCATGATGGTTTCAAAGAAGCTCCTCTGGGCCAGAACTGAGCCTTGGCTCAAAAGAACAAGTCTTCACTCAAAGTCCATAATTTCCAGAACTACCTATCGAGACTCTCATGGGGGTCAATGTCTTCCGATGGAACTCCTTGATGATCTTATTGTTTTTTTCTCACGTTGAATCTATGTTAGGCACAATTGCCTATCTATATGGGTAATATGTATTACCATTCTATGGTTTTGGGCTTGTCGTATCGACACTCTCTAGGTTTCAAGTCTCTCTGATTTACTGAAACATATGAAAGTATATAATAAGAGTCTCCGGTGTGGGGGCCAATCCATCCCGTACTCAAATCATTACTTCATATGTAAACAGGTGAATCGCGTATTGTAACACTCGGTCTATCTCACTCCTCTTTAAGAGGTCTTCACCTACAACACTAATAAAATGTTTTTGGGTGGCGATAATCCTACACATGTGGCGCTATAACTTCAATCTTGAAATTTGCTCGCATTTTCATGATTTTCTTCAGATCCATATGACAAGGCGAGATTGAAGTAGTGACTCCTTGAATTGTTCCCAAATGATTGCTGATACATCTCCGTTGTATCTACTTTTCCAAACACTTTTGCCCTTGTTTTGGACTCTAACTTGCATGATTTGAATGGAACTAACCCGGATTGACGCTGTTTTCAGCAGAACTGCCATGGTATTATTTTTGTGCAGAAATAAAAGTTCTCGGAATGATATGAAAATCCACGGAGCAACTTTTTGGAATTGATAAAAAATATTGGCGAAAGAATTAATGTCAGGGGGCCCACACCCTGTCCACGAGGGTGGGGGCGCGCCCCCCTAGGGCGCGCCCCCCTACCTCATGGCCCCCCTGAAGCTCCACCGACCTCAACTCCAACTCCATATATTCACGTTCGGGGAGAAAGAAATCAAAGAGAAGGATTCATCGTGTTTTACGATACGGAGCCGCTGCCAAGCTCTAAACTCTCTTCGGAGGGCTGATCTGGAGTCCGTTCGGGGCTTCGGAGAGGGGGATTCGTCGCCATCGTCATCATGAACCATCCTCCATCACCAATTTCATGATGCTCACCGTCGTGCGTGAGTAATCCCATCATAGGCTTGCTGGACGGTGATGGGTTGGATGAGATTTATCATGTAATCGAGTTAGTTTTGTTAGGGTTTGATCCCTAGTATCCACTATGTTCTGAGATTGATGTTGCTATGACTTTGCTATGCTTAATGCTTGTCACTAGGGCCCGAGTGCCATGATTTCATATCTGAACCTATTATGTTTTCATGAATATATGTGAGTTCTTGATCCTATCTTGCAAGTCTATAGTCACTGATGACCCACAAGTATATGTGATCTATCATAGTCCTTCCGATAAGTAAGAGTGTCGAACCCAACAAGGAGCAGAAGGAAATGACAAGCGGTTTTCAGTAAGGTTTTCTCTGCAAGCACTGAAATTGTGGGTAACACATAGTTTTGTGATAAGATAAATTGTAACGGGTAACAAGCAATGAAAGTAAATAAAGTGCAGCAAGGTGGCCAAATCCTTTTGGTAGCAAAGGACAAGCCTGGACAATTTCTTATAATGAGAAAAGCGCTCCCGAGGACACATGGGAATTATCGTCAAGCTAGTTTTCATCAAGCTCATATGATTCGCGTTCAGTACTTTGATAATTTGATATGTGCGTGGACCGGTGCTTGGGTACTGCCCTTACTTGGACAAGCATCCCACTTATGATTAACCCCTATTGCAAGCATCCGCAACTAAAAAAAAGTATTAAGGTAAACATAACCAGAGCTTTAAACATATGGATCCAAATCAGCCCCTTACGAAGCAACGCATAAACTAGGGTCTAAGCTTCTGTCACTCTAGCAACCCATCATCTACTTATTACTTCCCAATGCCTTCCTCTAGGCCCAAATAATGGTGAAGTGTCATGTAGTCGACGTTCACATAACACCACTAGAGGAAAGACAACATACATCTCATCAAAATATCAAACGAATACCAAATTCACATGACTACTAATAGCAAGACTTCACCCATGTCCTCAGGAACAAACGAAACTACTCACAAAGCATATTCATGTTCATAATCAGAGGAGTAATACTATGCATTAAGGATATGAACATATGATCTTCCACCAAGTAAACCAATTAGCATCAACTACAAGGAGTAATCAACACTACTAGCAACCCACAGGTACCAATTTGTGGTTTTGATACAAGACTGGATACAAGAGATGAACTAGGGTTTTGAGAGGAGATGGTGTTGGTGAAGATGTTGATGGAGATTGACCCCCTCCCGATGAGAGGATCGTTGGTGATGATGATGGTGATGATTTCCCCCTCCCGGAGGGAAGTTTCCCCGGCAGAACAGCTCTGCCGGAGCCCTAGATTGGTTCCGCCAAGGTTTCGTCTCGTGGCGGCGGAGTTTCGTCCCGTAAGCTTGCCTCTGATTTTTTTTCCGAGGGTAAAAGCCTTCATATAGTCGAAGATGGGCACCAAAGGGCCACCAGGGGGCCCATGAGAACGGGGGCGCGCCCAGTAGGGGTGGGCGCCCCCCCACCCTCCTGGCCAGGATGTGGGCCCCCTATGGTGTTTTCTTCGCTCAATAATTCTTATTAATTCCAAAACTGACTTCCGTGGAGTTTCAGGATTTTTGGAGTTGTGCAGAATAGGTTTCCAATATTTGCTCCTTTTCCAGCCAGAATTCCAGCTGCCGGCATTCCCCCTCTTCATGGTAAACCTTGTAAAATAAGAGAGAATAGCCATAAGTATTGAGATATAATGTGTAATAACAGCCCATAATGCAATAAATATTGATATAAAAGCATGATGCAAAATGGACGTATCAACTCCCCCAAGCTTAGACCTCGCTTGTCCTTAAGCGGAAGCCGAAATCAAAAAATATGTCGACATGTTTAGAGATAGAGGTGTCGATAAAAATAAAATACGGACATGAGGGATTATGATCATTCTCATAATAGCAACATATATAGATTTTTGTCATATGATTTCTTATGCTCAAGTAACAATCAATTCACAATGTCAAGTACGGTTCAGAAACTTCATTGGGAACTAACAAACTATAATCTCAGTCATTGAACCAATTGCAATTTATCATAACATCAGAAAGAGTCAAGAATAGAGCTTTTCAGCAAGTCCACATACTCAACTATCATATAGTCTTCTTCAATTGCTAACACTCACGCAGTACTTGTGGTTATGGAGTTTCAGCCGGACACTGAGAAAGATAGGGGCTTATTATGTTGCCTCCCAACGTATTCACCTTTGGGTGATGTCAACAATAATAATTCATGCTGACTTACATCCAATTGGATATATATATCAAGGTCTTTCAAACACGAGGAGCTTGCCAAAGGATAAAATGAAAAAGGGAAAGGTGAAGATCACCTTGACTCAAGCATAAAGTAAAAAACATAAAGTAAAAGATAGGCCCTTCGCAGAGAGAAGCAGAGGTTGTCATGTGCTTTTAGGGTTGGATGCACAAAATCTTAATGCAAAAGAACATCACTTTATATTGCCACTTGTATATGGACCTTTATTATGCAGTCCGTCGCTTTTATTGCTTCCATAACAAGATCGTATAAAGCTTATTTTCTCTGCACTAATAAGTCATACATATTAGAGAGCAATTTTTATTGCTTGCAGCATGACAACTTACTTGAAGGATCTTACTCAATCCATAGATAGGTATGGTGGACTCTCATGGCAAAACTAGGTTTAAGGATAATTGGAAGCACAAGTAGTATCTCTACATGGTGCAAGGAATTTGGCTAGCATGAGGGGGAAAGGCAAGCTCAACATGTTGGGAAGATCAATGACAATATACTTTAACTGAGATGTGAGAAAACATAAACCATTATGTTGTCTTCCTTGTCCAACATCAACTCTTTTAGCATATCATACTTAATGAGTGCTCACAATCATAAAAGATGTCCAAGATAGTATATTTGTATGTGAAAACCTCTCTTTCCTTATTACTTCCTATTAATTGCAACGATGACCAAAACTATGTTTGTCAACTCTCAACAACTTTTATGCCTCATACTTTTTATGTGTGAAGTCATTACTATCCATAAGATCAATATGAACTCTTCTATTATTTTTATTCTTTCTACTTTCTCAAGATCATGGCAAGATAGCAATGCCCTTAACTCGACACTAATCTTTATTATAGATAGCTCACGGACTCGATTACATAAAGAGATCACAAAGCAAAACTCAAAACTAATTTATACTAAAACTTCAACCTACTAGATCAAGATACTACTAAAAGGATCGAACTAAATAAAACAGTTAAGATAGGAGTGTGATGGTGATACGATACCGGGGCACCTCCCCCAAGCTTGGCAGTTGCCATGGGGAGTGCCCATACCCATGTGATTATGTCCTCGGAGGTGATGAAGTGGGAGCTGTTGATGATGTAGGCTTCTTCCTCAATTTACGCTTGAGTATAGTGTTTTGCTCCTTTAGGTCATCGATCTCCTGCTCAAGACTTAATACTCTTTTGCATAATTCCTGTTTATTTTCCTGCAAGAGACGAAAAGGGATAAACTCGATCTTTGGCTTCTTTGCTCTATCACAGAGGCTTGACTTTTTGAACTCCACATGCATGTCCCCAGGTTGAGGTAATGGGGCTTCGTCTTCGTCTGAACTCGTCTCCTCCTTTCCCTTAGGCTCATAGTCTTCCTCTTCTTCAGTGGTCCAGCCACCATCTCCAAGTCCCCATAGACCTTAGGGTCTGCAAGGTAATCAGCCACATAGCTCTCCCCTTTCAAATCCTGAGACGACATATTGCTCTAAATCTGCAACGGAAATGAAAACAGAGGATATTTGCGTCATACGGTGGTCAAAGCCTTCGGGAGATTATATAATGAATTTTTACCGACCAAAATACGTAACGTGCAAGAAAACGGAGTCCGGGAGGCACACGAGGTGGCCACGAGACAGGGGGGCGCGCCCAGTAAGGGTGGGCGCGCCCTCCACCCTCGTGGAGGTCTTGTGTCCTTCCCGGACTACTTCTTTCTTTCCAAAATTCTTAAATAATCCAAAACGGATAAAAATTGCCATTAGAATTGTTTTGGAATCGGTTTACTTACCGTACCACATACCTATTCCTTTTTGGAGTCTGGAACGTTCTGGAAAGTGTCCCTTATGTATTCCTCCGGGGTTACGGTCTCAACAATATTAGTTTCAACATTGATAGGATTACCTGAGATATAATGTTTAATTCTTTGACCGTTCACCACCCTCGGACTTGTGCCTTCGAAGTTGTTGATTTTATGGCACCGGAATGATAGACCTCCTGGATAACGTAAGGACCTTCCCATTTAGAGAGAAGTTTTCTTGCAAAAAATCTTAAACGAGAGTTGAATAATAACACATAATCACCTATGTTAAACTCACGCTTTTGTATCCTTTTGTCATGCCAGCGTTTGACTTTTTCTTTGAATAGCTTGACATTCTCATAGGCTTGGGTTCTCCATTCATTAAGTGAGCTAATATCAAATAACCTCTTCTCACCGGCAAGTTTGAAGTCATAGTTGAGCTCTTTAATAGCCCAATATGCTTTATGTTCAAGTTCAAGAGGTAAGTGACAAGCTTTTCCATAAACCATCTTATACGGAGACATACCCATAGGATTTTTGTATGCAGTTCTATAGGCCCATAATGCATCATCAAGGTTTTTGGACCAATTCTTTCTAGATGTATTCACAGTCTTTTGCAAAATTAATTTGAGCTCTCTATTGCTCAACTCTACTTGACCACTAGACTGCGAGTGATAAGGAGATGCAATTCTATGATTAACATCATACTTAGCAAGCATCTTACGGAAAGCACCATGAATAAAATGTGAACCACCATTAGTCATAAGATATCTAGGGACTCCAAACCTCAGAAAAATAACTTCTTTAAGCATCTTAATAGAGGTGTTATGATCAGCACTACTAGTTGGAATAGCTTCTACCCACTTAGTAACGTAATCAACAACAACTAAAATATGTGTGTAACCATTAGAGGCAGGAAAAGGTCCCATATAATCAAAGCCCCAAACATCAAATGGTTCAATAACAAGAGAATAATTCATAGGCATTTCTTGAGTCTACTAATATTACCAATTCTTTGACATTCATCACAAGATAAGACAAACTTACGAGCATCTTTGAAGAGAGTAGGCCAATAAAAACCAGATTGCAATACCTTATGTGCAGTTCTATCTCCAGCGTGGTGTCCTCCATATGATTCAGAGTGACACTTGCATAGGATCTGTTCCTGTTCATTCTCAGGTACACAATGTCTAATAACACCATCTACTCCTTCTTTATAAAGGTGTGGGTCATCCCAGAAGTAATGTCTTAAATCATAAAAGAACTTTTTCTTTTGCTAGTATGTGAAACTAGGTGGTATAAATTTAGCAACAATGTAATTAGCATAATCAGCATACCAAGGAGCAGTACGAGAAGCATTAATGACCACTAATTGTTCGTCAGGAAAGCTATCATCAATAGGCAGTGGGTCACCAAGAACATTCTCTAACCTAGACAAGTTTTCTGCAACGGTGTTCTCATCTCCCTTTCTATCAATAATATGCAAATCAAACTCTTGAAGCAAGAGAACCCATCTAATCAGTCTAGGTTTAGCATCTTTCTTTTCCATAAGATATTTAATAGCAGCATGATCAGTGTGAATAGTTACTTTAGAATCAACAATATAAGGTTTGAACTTATCACATGCAAACACAACTGCTAAGAATTCTTTCTCACTGGTAGCATAATTTCTCTGGGCAGTATCAAGGTTTTTACGAGCATACTAGATAACATTCAACTTCTTATTAACCCTTTGCCCTACAACAGCACCTACAGCATAATCACTAGCATCACACATAATTTCAAAGGGTAAATTCCAATCAGGTGGCTGAACAATAGGTGCAGTGATCAAAGCTTTCTTAAGTATTTCAAATGCTTCTACACAATCATCATCAAAGACAAAAGGAATATCTTTTTGTAGTAAATTAGTCAGAGGCCTAGAGATTTTAGAAAAGTCCTTAATGAACCTCCTATAAAAACCGGCATGACCAAGGAAACTTCTTATACCTTTTATGTCCTTGGGACATGGCATCTTTTCAATAGCATCAACTTTAGCTTTATCAACTTCAATACCTCTCTCAGAAATCTTATGCCCCAAGACAATGCCTTCATTAAACATAAAGTGGCACTTTTCCCAATTCAAGACGAGACTAGTGTCTTCGCATCTCTGCAAAACTCGATCAAGGTTGCTCAAGCAATCATCAAAAGAGGATCCATAAATAGAGAAATCATCCATGGATACCTCACAAATCTTTTCACAAAAGTCGGAGAATATAGCCATCATGCATCTTTGAAAGGTAGCACGTGCATTACATAAACCAAAAGGCATACGTCTATAAGCAAAAGTACCGAAAGGGCAAGTAAAAGTAGTTTTTGCTTGATCCCCCGTTGACACAGGTATTTGAGAGAAACCAGAATAACCATCTAGAAAGCAGAAATGTGTCTGTTTGGATAGTCTTTTCTAGCATTTGATCAATAAAAGGTAAAGGGCAATGATCTTTCTTAGTAGCTTTATTTAATTTACGGGAATCAATTACCATCCTATAACATGTAATAATTCTTTGCGGGATCAATTCATCTTTATCATTGGTAACGACAGTAATACCTCCCTTTTTAGGAACACAATGGACAGGGCTTACCCAATCACTATCAGCAACGGGATAAATTGTACCTGCTTCAAGGAGCTTTAGTATCTCCTTTCTTACCACTTCTTTCATCTTAGGATTCAATCGTCGTTGAGGATCTCTAACTGGTTTGGCATCTTCCTCCAATTTAATTTTGTGTTGGCATAGCGTGGGACTAATGCCCTTGAGATCATCCAGAGTATATCCGATAGCAGCACAATGCTTCTTCAAAGTTTTCAACAATCTTTCTTCTTCTTGCTCTGAATGGTTAGCACTAATAATAACAGGGTATATTTTCTTTTCATCAAGATAAGCATACTTAAGATTATCAGGTAATGGTTTGAGTTCAAACACGGGATCACCCCTTGGGTGGAGGGGGATCCCCTAGAATTTCAACGGGTAGGTTGTGTTTCAGAATATGTTCCTGTTGAAGGAACACTTTATCTATTTCCCTTCTTTCATTCATAAACATATCATTTTCATGGTCTAGCAAATATTGTTCTAACGGATCAGTAGGAGGCACGACAATAGAAGCAAGACCAATAATCTCATCCTTACTAGGTGATTCTTTATCACGGGGTTGTCTATGAAACTTAGCAAAATTAAACTCATGAGACATATCACCTAAGCCAATTTCAACAATATCCTTTTTGCAATCAATCCTAGCATTAAAAGTATTCAAGAAGGGTCTACCAAAAATAATGGGACAAAAGTCATCTTGTGGTGAACAAAGAACAAGAAAATCAGTAGGATACTTAACCTTCCCAGACAAGACTTCGACATCTCTAACAATCCCTACTGGTTTAATGGTGTCCCTATTAGCAAGTTTAATGGTAACATCAATATCTTTTATTTCGGTGGGTGCAATATCATGCATAATTTCTTTATATAAGTCATCGGGTATTGCACTAGCAATAATACCCATATCACATAAGCCATAATAACAACGATCTCCTATTTTAACAGAAATAACAGGCATGCCTACAACAGGTCTATGTATCTTAGCATCCGGTCTAACAATATTAGTAGTCTCACCACAGAAATAAATAACATGCCCATCTAAATCATCATCCAAGAGATCTTTAACCATAGCAATACTAGGTTCAACTTTGATTTGCTCAGGAGGTGTATAAGTTTTCTAGTATTACTCTTACGAACAACAGTCGAAGTTTTAGCATGTTCCTTTATCCTAACAGGAAAAGGAGGTTTCTCAACATAAGTAGTAGGAACAACAGAATCACTATAAGTGACAGTCTTTTCTTCAACTGTAATAGGTGCAACTACTTTTACTTCAATGGGAGGATTATATTTAAACCACTTCTCCTTTGGGAGATCAAAGTGAGTAGCAAAAGATTCACAAAAAGTAGCTACTATCTCAGAGTCAAGTCCATACTTAGCGCTAAATCCATGAAAAGCATCGGTATCCATAAAAGATTTAACACAATCAAACTTAGGTGTTATACCTGACTCCTTACCATCGTCGGAACCCCAATCTTCAGAGTTGCATTTAATTCTTTCCAATAAATCCCATTTGAATTCAATAGTCTTCAGCATATAAGAACCAGCACAAGAAGTATCGAGCATGTTGCGATCGTTGGGAGAAAGCCGAGCATAAATTTTTTGAATAATCATTTCTCTGGAGAGCTCATGATTGGGGCATGAATATAACATTGACTTAAGCCTCCCCCAAGCTTGAGCGATGCTTTCTCCTTCGCGAGGCCAGAAATTATATATGTAATTACAATCATGATGAACAAGATGCATAGGATAGAACTTCTGGTGAAATTCCAACTTCAATGGTTTATAATTCCAAGATCCCGTATCATCACATAGCCTATACCATGTCAATGCATCTCCCTTCAAAGATAAAGGGAAGACCTTCCTTTTGACAACATCATCCGGAATACCTGCAAGCTTAAATAATCCACAACTTCATCCACAAAGATAAGGTGTAAATCGGGATGCAATGTTCCATCTCCTGCAAGGGGATTAGCTAGCAGTTTCTCTATCATACCCGAAGGAATCTCAAAGTAAATATTTTCAGTAGGTTCAGTAGGTTGAGGAGCAACTCTTTGCTCTTCTGGTCGGGCTGAAGATACCCCGAACAAGCCCCTCAAAGGATTAGTTTCCATAGTAACAAGTGACAGAAAATTTCAGCACACTATATAAATGTTTACTTACCAAGTTCCACTCACCAAAGGCGCTTCACTCCCTGGCAACGGCGCCAGAAAAGAGTCTTGATGACCCACAAGTATAGGGGATCTATCTTAGTCCTTATGATAAGTAAGAGTGTCGAACCCAACGAGGAGCAGAAGGAAATGACAAGCGGTTTTCAGTAAGGTTTTCTCTGCAAGCACTGAAATTGTAAGTAACAAATAGTTTTGTGATAAGATAAATTGTAACGGGTAACAAGCAATGAAAGTAAATAAAGTGCAGCAAGGTGGCCCAATCCTTTTTGTAGCAAAGGACAAGCCTAGACAATTTCTTATAATGAGAAAAGCGCTCCTGAGGACACATGGGAATTATCGTCAAGCTAGTTTTCATCAAGCTCATATGATTCACGTTCAGTACTTTGATAGTTTGATATGTGGGTGGACCGGTGCTTGGGTACTCCCTTACTTGGACAAGCATCCCACTTATGATTAACCCCTATTGAAAGCATCCGCAACTACAAAAGAAGTATTAAGGTAAACCTAACCAGAGCTTTAAACATATGGATCCGAATCAGCCCCTTACGAAGCAATGCATAAACTAGGGTCTAAGCTTCTGTCACTCTAGCAACCTATCATCTACTTATTACTTCCCAATGCCTTCCTCTAGGCCCAAATAATGGTGAAGTGGCATGTAGTCGACGTTCCCATAACACCACTAGAGGAAAGACAACATACATCTCATCAAAATATCGAACGAATACCAAATTCACATGACTACTAATAGCAAGACTTCACCCATGTCCTCAGGAACAAACGTAACTACTCACAAAGCATATTCATGTTCATAATCAGAGGAGTAATAATATGCATTAAGGATCTGAAATATGAACTTCCACCAAGTAAACCAATTAGCATCAAGTACAAGGAGTAATCAACACTACTAGCAACCCACAGGTACCAATTTGTGGTTTCGATACAGGATTGGATACAAGAGATGAACTAGGGTTTTGAGAGGAGATGGTGCTAGTGAAGATGTTGATGGAGATTGACCCCCTCCCGATGAGAGGATCGTTGGTGATCACGATGGTGATGATTTCCCCCTCCCGGAGGGAAGTTTCCCCAGCAGAACAGCTCTGCCGGAGCCCTAGATTGGTTCCGCCAAGGTTTTGTCTCGTGGCGGCGAAGTTTCGTCCCGTAAGCTTGCCTCTGATTTTTTCGAGGGTAAAAGCCTTCATATAGCAGAAGATGGACATCAGAGGGCCACCAGGGGGCCCAGGAGACAGGGGGCGCACCCATTAGGGGTGGGCATGCCCCCACCCTCCTGGCCAGGGTGTGGGCCCCCTCTGGTGTTTTCTTCGCTCAATAATTCTTATTAATTCCAAAGCTGACTTCCATGGAGTTTCAGGATTTTTGGAGCTGTGCAGAATAGGTTTCCAATATTTGCTCCTTTTCCAGCTAGAATTCCAGCTGTCGGCATTCCCCCTCTTCATGGTAAACCTTGTAAAATAAGAGAGAATAGCCATAAGTATTGAGATATAATGTGTAATAACAGCACATAATGCAATAAATATTGATATAAAAGCATGATGCAAAATGGACGTATCAGTCACCTATTATGTGTTATGATCCGTTAACCCCGAAGTGACAATAATCGGGATACTTACCAGTGATGACCATAGTTTGAGGAGTTCATTATTCACTAAGTGTTAATGCTTTGGTCCGGTACTCTATTAAAAGGAGGCCTTAATATCCCTTAGTTTCCAATAGGACCCCACTGCCACAGGAGGGTAGGACAAAAGATGTCATGCAAGTTCTTTTCCATAAGCACGTATGACTATATTCGGAATACATGCCTACATTACATTGATGAACTGGAGCTAGTTCTGTGTCACCCTATGTTATAACCATTACATGAGGAATCGCATCCGACATAATTATCCATCACTGATCCAATGCCTACGAGCTTTTCACATATTGATCTTTGCTTAGTTACTTTGCCACTGCCACTGTTACAATTACTACAAAACTGCTACTGTTAGTTTTGCTACTATTACCATTACTTCCATACTACTTTGCTACTAAATACTTTGATGCAGATATTATGTTATTCAGGTAGGTTGAATAGACAACTCAACTGCTAATACTTGAGAATATTCTTTGGCTCCCCTTGTGTCAAATCAATAAATTTGGGTTGAATACTCTACCGTCGAAAATTGTTGCGATCCCCTATACTTGCGGGTTATCAAGACTATTTTCTGGCGCCGTTACCGGGGAGCATAGCTCTATTCTTTGAGTCACTTGGGATTTATATCTGCTAGTTACTTTGAGGAACTTGAAAGATGAAAGAACTAAGATTTATCCCTCAACTATGAGGGGAGGTAAGGAACTGCCATCTAGCTCTACACTTGATTCACCTTCTGTTTTGAGTAAGCATGCGTCACCTATACCCGCTTCTGCTATTAATTCTGACATGTCACATGTTATTGATGATGCCACTTCTGCTATGCATGATACTTATGATGAAACTACTTCTATGCTTGATACTACTGTGCCACTAGGTGAATTTCTTGATGAACAACTTGCTAGGGCTAGAGAGAATGAAATAATTGAAACTGATAATATTGATGAAAGTGATGATGAAGATTCTCCCCCTAGATATGAATTTCCTGTTGTGCCTGAGGGTTATGTTATGGATGAAGAAACTGCTAGAGATTTTCTTGCTTGCAATGATAGATCTGATCTTAAGAAGTTATTAGCTAAGCTGAAACAAAAGTCTCCGAATGCTAGAATGAAATATGACCCTGCTTTTGCTACTTCACCTATTTGTGTTACTGATAAGGATTATCATTTCTCTGTTGATCCTGAGATAATTACTTTGGTTGAATCTGATCCTTTTTATGGCTATGAATCTGAAACTGTTGTGACACATCTTACTAAGTTAAATGATATAGCCACCCTATTCACTAATGATGAGAAAACTCGCTACTATTATATCCTTAAGATATTTCCATTCTCATTAAAGGGTGATGCTAAAACATGGTTTAATTCTCTTGATCTTGGTTGTGTGCGTAGTCCCCAGGATATGATTTATTACTTCTCTGCTAAATATTTCCCTGCTCATAAGAAACAAGCTGCTTTAAGGGACATATATAATTTTGTGCAAATTGAAGAAGAGAGTCTCCCACAAGCTTGGGGGAGGCTTCTCCAATTACTTAATGCTTTGCCTGATCATCCTCTCAAGAAAAATGAAATACTTGATATCTTTTATAATGGACTAACTGATGCTTCCAGAGACCACCTGGATAGTTGTGTTGGTTGTGTTTTCAGGGAAAGAACAGTTGATCAAGCTGAATTGTTATTGAATAATATGTTGACTAATGAAAACAATTGGAAACTTCCTAAACCAAGTCCTAAGCCAATTCCGAAGAAAAGGGGTGTTCTATTTCTCAGTCTTGAAGATATGCAAGAGGAAAAGAAATCTATGAAAGAAAAAGGTATTAAAGCTGAAGATGTTAAGAATTTACCTCCTGTTGAAGAAATACATGGCCTTAATATACCACCTATCAAAGAAACACATGGTCTTGATAACCCGACACAGGTAGTAAAGGTAAATTCTCTCTATAGGTATGATAAAGTTGAAATCCCGTCTACGAAGTTTGCTAGCCAATGCTTGGATGAATTTGATGACTTTATGGCTAAACAAGAAAAATTCAATGCTTATGTTGGTAGATAATTGAAACAAAATGCTTATATGATTGGACGCTTGAGTGATTATATGTCTAGAGTTAAAGGTGAACTTAAACTCATTAGTAGTCATGCTTCTATGGTTACCACTCAAGTAGAAGAAGTGCTTAAGGCTCAAAATGATTTGCTCAATGAATTGAATAATAATAAACATGACTTTGCTGTTACAGTAGCAACTAGAACGGGTAAAATGACTCAGGAACCTTTGTATCCTGAGGGCCACCCTAAGAGAATTGAGCAAGATTCTCAAAGAAATAATGTTGATGCACCTAGTACTTCTAAAAAGAAGAAGAAAAATGATAGGACTTTGCATGCTTCTAATGAACCTGTTATAGACACACCTGAGAATCCCAATGATATCTCTATTTCTGATGCTGAGACACAATCTGGTGAGGAACATGAACCTAGTGATAATGTTAATAATGATGTTCATGTTGATGCTCAGCCTAGCAATAATAATGATGTAGAGACTGAACCTGTTGTTGGTCTCAATAACCCACAATCAAAGAATCAACGTTATGATAAGAGAGACTGTGTTGCTAGGAAGCATGGTAAAGAAAGAGAACCATGGGTTCAGAAACCCATTCCTTTTCCTCCTAAACCATCCAAGAAAAAGCATGATGAGGATTTTGAGTGATTTGCTGAAATGATTAGACCTATCTTTTGCTATGTGTTTGACTGATATGATTAAGGTGAATGCTTATGCTAAGTACATGAAAGATATTATTACAAATAAAAGAAAGATACCAGAAGCTGAAATTTCCACCATGCTTGCTAATTATACTTTTAAGGGTGGAATACCTAAGAAACTTGGAGATCCAGGAGTACCAACTATACCATGCTCCATTAAAAGAAACTATGTTACAACTGCTTTATGTGCTTGGAGCCGGTGTTAGAGTTATGCCTCTCTCTTTATATCGTAGACTTGAATTGAATAAGTTGACACCTACTGAAATATCTCTTCAAATGGCTAATAAATCAACTGCTATACCTGCGGTATTTGTGAGGATGTGCCTGTTGTGGTTGCAAATTTTACTATCTTAACGGACTTTGTTATTCTTGATATTCCCGAGGATGATAGTATGTTGATTATCCTTGGTAGACCCTTTTTGAATACTGCAGGGGCTGTTATTGATTACAACAAAGGCAATGTCACTTTTCATGTTAATGATAATGAGCATACGGTACACTTTCCGAGGAAACAACCTCAAGTTCACAGTATCAATTCTATTGGAAAAATTCCATCGATTATTATTGGAGATTTTGAATTTCCTCTTCCTACTGTCAAGAAGAAATATGATATTCTTATTATTGGGGATGTGCATATCCCCGTTGAGGTAACCTAGTGTTATTCGAAATTTCTCTGGTCCCATGTTATTCGGAATGAGTTTGTTAACAAGACTTGATCAACCTTGCTAGTGAATTCCTTTTGATGAGCATGAGATGGATGAAGTTAGAAAGCACAACCTTCTGTACCCTCTTTTCACTTTCTGTTATTTAAATTAAATAAAGCAAAAAATAGTATTTTCTGTCTGTTTTCTGAATTATCCATGCAATAAAAACATACCCTGAAAATAGAAGTTCTCCAAATGCCCTGAAAATTTAATATGATTTTTTCTGGAATATTTGAGAATATCTGGCACTTAGAACACAGCAGGGGGCAAGCACCTGGCCACGAGGGTTCAGGGCGCGCCCACCCCCCTGGGGCGTGCCCCCTGCCTCGTGGGCCCATGGTGGCCCCCCTCCACTTATTCCTGCACCCATACTCTTCTTCTTCCTCCCAAAAAATCACCAACCAGCTCAAGCACGAGTTCTAGCTCATCTTGCTGCCATTTTCGATCTCCTTGCTCAAAGCTCCATTCACAAAACTGCTTTGGGGGATTGTTCCTTGGTATGTGACTCCTCCAATGGCCCAATTAGTTTTTGTTCTGGTGCTTTATTCGTTGCAAATTTTTGCTGCCTAGTTGACCCTGTTCTTGAGCTTGCATGTCAAATTTATTTGGTCCCAAGTAGTTCTAATGCATGATATAGTCTCTAGGCACTTGTGGGAGTAGTTGCTATCAATTTTGTTGAGTTTGGTTCACTTTTATTTTGAGTTACTAAAAATTTCAGAAATTTTTAGAAATATGTCTAGGAAAATGTACCAAGGTGGTTCTTCAAGGAAGCAAGGAGCCAGGCTCGCAATACGTGAGCAGGACGATGAACCACCGAGGGAAGCTCACGTGCGGCCTTGTGAATGGCTGTCAGAGGAGTTTATGGTCAAAGCGGGCATCAAGGATGAATTTGATGCATATGTGTGTAATGCTGACCTTGAGGACTTCATGCAAGATAAGTGCCCACAATATTACCATTTAACTGATTCTTTTGTGAGGGGTTCAAATTTACATCTTCACGCAATTCTCACACTGGCCTATTTGATCTTTATGATAAATCTTACACCATGGACTTAGAAGATTTTAATACTGCTTGTAAACTCCCTCAGTGGGGCAATGTTAGTGAACCTCACAAATATGAATATAAAGATTTTCTTGCTAGTATCACTGTGGGGGAATATAGAGAAATAGCACAAGCTACCGTAGGGAGCATTCATTTTCCTACCTTACATTATTTTGCTCTCTTTATAGGTAGATGTATAATGGTAAGGACGAGGCATGTCATATGTGTGTGCCCGATCTTAGTGTCCTCAAGAGTGTTGTGCTAGGAGATAAACAATATAACTTGGGGGCCATCGTTGCACGTAGGTTGCATAATAACGGTTTAGTTGGAGACTTGTTTGGTGGGATTTATGCAAACCGTGTAGCTAATTTTCTTGAGATACCCATACATGAAAGGGATGGAGAGTTGCCTCCTGCTTATCTAGATTATAATGCCATGGTTAGCCATCAGTTTCTTGAGAGGAATGAACAGTTCCTCCAATACTGAATAATCATTGACAGACGTCGCACTGTCCATGTTGCTCTCCCTGCTCCTGGTTTCTTTGACTTTCAGGCAAAAGGAGATACTTTATAACCAGGGAGGAGGCGAACGAGTATGAGAGGAGGATGGAGGCAGACCGCCTCCAAGCTGCAGCTCGTGAGGCAATGGCTGCTGCATCTCAGTATGACCCCAGCTACAACTTTAACCCATGGGCATAGACCAACTTAGGCCAAAAGCCTAAGCTTGGGGAGTACGTATTTCTCACCGACATTACATTCATGTTCACACACTCATCTTAGTTGTCGGTGCTCATACTTTTTCATTGTACTATCCATGCTAGTTTATTTTCTTTTTCTCGCTTTCTTCTTGTGTGTTTGAATAACCTTAAGAAAAAACAAAAAATTTAGTCAGTTTACTTTCCATGCTTGTAGTAGTAATTAAAAGAAAACCCCAAAAAGATTTCTCATTCTTCTTTTCCTTGTTGGGAGCTTTCCTGTCTAAGTAGGTTTATTTCTTTCCTTTCCTTTGGGGGTCGAGAGGAGAAGACCATGATGAAAATGTTTAGTGGCTCTCATATGCATTATTGTTGATTTAACCAAGAGCCCATATTACCTTGTCTTCTCCCTTGAATTGAATGCCTGCAGTTTCCAGCTTAGTCCAATGCACGTGCACTATTATTATTATTCACACCGTTCGGTCATATAATGACGATATATGATGGACTGATTGAGATGAGAGAAGCTGGTATGAACTCGACCTATCTTGTTTTTGTAAATATGATTAGTTCATCATTCCTGATTCATCCTATTATGAATAAACATGTTTGCAATGATAATTAGAGATTATAGTTGCTTATGCCATGCTTAATTAGCTAGGAGTTTATAATGGTTTACCTTGCGTGCCAACATGCTATTAAAATGGTTGTGATGTGGTATGATTTGAGTGACTTGACTTGGCACATGTTCACGCATGTAGTTGAAACAAAATCAACATAGCCTTCACGATATTTATGTTCATGGTGGAGTATATCCTACTCATGCTTGCACTCAATGTTGATTGATTTTAATGCATGTTCATGACTGTTGTCGCTCTCTAGTTGGTCGCTTCCCAGTCTCTTTCTAGCCTTCACTTGTACTAAATGGGAATACTGCTTGTGCATCCACTTGCATAAACCCCAAAGTTATTCCATATGAGTCCACCATACCTTCCTATATGCAGTATCTACCTGCCATTCCAAGTAAATTTGTATGTGCCAAACTCCAAACCTTCAAATGAAATTCTGTTTTGTATGCTCGAACAGCTCATGTATCAACCAGGGCTGTTTGTATCTTCCATGCTAGGCGGGTTATTCTCAAGAGGAGTGAACTCTGCTCCTCATTCACGAGAAAATGGCTGGTCACCGGGATGCCCAGTCACATGCTCAAATCAAATCAAAATAATTGCAAACAAAACTCCCCCAGGATTGTTGTTAGTTGGAGGCACCCGTTGTTTCGGGCAAGCCATGGATTGATGATTGTTGGTGGTGGGGGAGTATAAAACTTTACCATTCTGTTTGGGAACCACCTATAATGTGTGTAGCATGGAAGATATCGAGATCTCTCAGTTGCTATGTTGACAATGAAAGTATACCGCTCAAAATATTATTTATCTCTATTTCAAAATCAAGCTCTGGCACCTCTACAAATCCCTGCTTCCCTCTGCGAAGGGCCTATCTATTTACTTTTATGTTGAGTCATCACCCTCTTATTAAAAAGCACCCGCTGGAGAGCACCGATGTTAGTTGCATGCATTACTATTAATTTATATTGGGTATGACTATGACTGGATCTCTTTTACCATGAATTACAATATTTAGTCAGTCCTTGATCTTCAGAGGTGCTCTGGATTTATGTATTGCAGTCTCAGAAAAGGCTAGCGAGATACCATCTTGTTATATCATATTATGTTTGTTTTGAGAAAGTGTTGTCATCCAAGATTTATTATTATTGCTCGCTAGTTGATTATGCCATTGATATGAGTAAACATGAGACCTAAGTGTTATTGTGAATATGGTTAGTTCATAATCTCTGTTGAAAACTTGAATGCTGGCTTTACATATTTGCAACAACAAGAGCAAATAGAGTTTGTAAAAGTTTTTTCTTTATCACTTTCAGTTTGTCAACTGAATTGCTTGAGGACAAGCAAAGGTTTAAGCTTGGGGGAGTTGATACGTCTCCGTTGTATCTACTTTTCCAAACACTTTTGCCCTTGTTTTGGACTCTACTTGCATGACTTGAATAGAACTAACCCGGACTGACGCTGTTTTCTGCAGAACTGCCATGGTGTTATTTTTGTGCAGAAATATAAGTTCTCGGAATGACCTGAAAATCCACGGAGCAACTTTTTGGAATTAATAAAAAATATTGGCGAAAGAATTAACGTCAGGGGGCCCACACCCTGTCCAGGAGGGTGGGGGGCGCCACCCCCTAGGTCGCGCCCCCTGCCTCGTGGGCCCCCTGAAGCTCCACCGACCTCAACTCCAACTCCATATATTCACGTTCGGGGAGAAAAAAATCAGAGAGAAGGATTCATCGCGTTTTACAATACGAAGCCGCCGCCAAGCCCTAAACTCTCTTGGGAGGTCTGATCTGGAGTCCGTTCGGGGCTCCGGAGAGGGGGATTCATCGCCGTCGTCATCATCAACCATCCTCCATCACCAATTTCATGATGCTCACCGCCGTGTGTGAGTAATTCCATCATAGGCTTGCTGGGCGGTGATGGGTTGGACGATATTTATCATGTAATTGAGTTAGTTTTGTTAGGGTTTGATCCCTAGTATCCACTATGTTCTGATATTGATGTTGCTATTACTTTGCTATGCTTAATGCTTCTCACTAGGGCCCGAGTGCCATGATTTCAGATCTGAACCTATTATGTTTTCATGAATATATGTGAGTTCTCCGTTAACCCCTAAGTGACAATAATCGGGATACTTACCAGTGATTACCATAGTTTGAGGAGTTCATGTATTCACTAAGTGTTAATGCGTTGGTCCGGTACTCTATTAAAAGGAGGCCTTAATATCCCTTAGTTTCCAATAGGACCCTGCTGCCATGGGTGGGTTGGACAAAAGATGTCATGCAAGTTCTTTTCCATAAGCATGTATGACTATATTCGGGATACATGCCTACATTACATTGATGAACTGGAGCTAGTTCTTTGTCACCCTATGTTATAACTATTACATGAGGAATCGCATCCGAGATAATTATCCATCACTGATCCAATGCCTACGAGCTTTTCACATATTGATCTTTGCTTAGTTACTTTGCCGCTGCCACTATTACAATTACTACAAAACTGCTACTGTTACGTTTGCTACTATTACCGTTACTTCGATACTACTTTGCTACTAAATACTTTGCTGCAGATATTAAGTTATCCAGGTGTGGTTGAATTGACAACTCAACTGCTAATACTTGAGAATATTCTTTGGCTCCCCTTGTGTCGAATCAAGAAATTTGGGCTGAATACTCTACCCTCGAAAACTGTTGCGATCCCCTATACTTGCGGGTTATCAATTGCCCTTTGAGATTCATCGATGGCTATATGCATCTTCCACCAAGTTTTAGCCTCTCGAATGAAATACCATGAAGCATATTTCACCTTCTCCTTCGGATTTACTTTGGTGTCTTCCATTACTCTTTCCATATTGCAAATCCATTCTTCTGCTTCTGAACATGTGATTTGTCCCATCAAAATAATTATGTCCATCTATGGGGTTTGAGGTTGGTCAGAGAGGAGATAGAGTTTTAGAGAAAGAGAGGTAGATACACACACAACAATCAGTAAAAAACCCATATCTTAATGTTTATAGTAGGCTCGTTTACTACAGTTTCGTCATAAAGTCTTCATTTCTTCGATTATTGAAAGTCTTCAACGCGTGACGCTTCACCCATATGAAGATATTCTATTAATCCTCTGTAACTTACACCTCTCAAGGTTGAATAAATAGTACATACCTACAGGATTCGAGTCCTACTAACGCAAGATTTTAAATCATACAACTCAAATGACAACAAAATCAAATCGATGGCGAAGAACTCCAACAAAACTCCAAATTCACTCATAGATTTCAAACAAACAGTTCCCATGGTACCCTCCTCCAACGTGAGTTGGCATGGTCGGGTACACTACTCGCACTCTTTTGTTTATTTCACAACTCTCATGATGGGCTTGGATACTATTTTGAATCGTGTGGAATACTCTTTGTAGTGGTACTCTTCAGCTTCTTCATGGCCATCTTGGTCTTGAGTGTCCTAAGTTCTTCGTCAACCTCTTGGATGTAAAATTTAGTATTGGAGACATGTTTGCTAAGCATCATTTCCATGAAGTGTCCTATAGTCCTCTTGAAAATTCATATCAGATATCAATGTCAAAATCAATGGTCGTCTATTCTTTTAAAGCAGCCAAGGACTTAGTACAGAAAAGAAGAGGATACGAGAATCCTATTAATACTACTAAAAATATAAGTTGTTCCTATCAGGGTCTTCCTATTTCTAAACCATTTTCTAGGGTCACGTCCTACAGTCAATGTATGCTCTAATACCATTTTTTCACGACCCAAATTTAGTAAAATCCAAGCCTGTGTGCTTACTGTGATATCCCTGGATCGTAGCTAGCACACACAGTAACAACAATGAATATCAGTAAAACATACATCGTTTACTACAACGATAGATCCAGAATTAAGCAAATACATACCATTGGCACAGCTCAATGCTAACACATAATACAGCAGAATCATACGTAGTTGCTAAGTTAGGGCTCCATATATATAGGACATGGCTATTTTGTTACCGGTAACAGAATATTATTATGTTACCCCCCACCCGAAACACAGAGAAAGCCCACCCACTCCCCAGCATCTTCTCGAACCCACCCCTCCCCGACGGCTCCGCCCCTGCTCCAATGCACCGGCGGCCGCCATCCCCTGCTCCCACGCGCCATCGGCCGCTGCCCCCTGCTCCCACGCGCTGCTGCCTGCCGCCCCCCTTCTCCCACGCGCCGCCGCCCGCCGCCCGCTGCTCCCACGCGCCGCCTCCCTCTCCCCCACGGCCGGCCGTGTCCCTTACCCCAGCGTCGGCCTCCTCCTTCCCCCACGTCGACGACGGTCGCCTAGTGGATGCAGACCGTCTTTTTCCCCGCCGCTGGCCACCTCTTCCCCTTGCTCCGGCCGCCTCCTTCCCTCCCTCCACTGCGCGCCTCCTGCTGTATCCCTTCGTTGAGCACGTCGGCCGCCCTGGCCATAGCCGTGCCTCGTCCTCCCCCGCGGCTACCCCCGCCACGAGCTTCCCAGCTCGTCGGATCCGCTGGGCGCACGCGTTCCTCACCGTCGTGAGTGTGAGGTCCGGTCGCCACCTCTGCTCAAAACTCCATGCACGCGAGGCGAGGGCATCCCAGCTGCCGTGTCTTTAGCTGCGGTTCAACAATAAAACCAGCAGCAGTCCATGCATCCATCTTACCTCTTCCCTCTCTACTGCTCTTCTCCCACTAATTTGTTTTTTCTCTGAACTGCAGCACAAGGGAGGTTGAACGGGCTGCAGAATGCGGGTTCGGTTGCCGCTCCGTCAGCAGTCCAACCCCGTCGCCCCAGGCCGTCCAGCGACCTGTCGGGCTATGGTATTCCGTTGCAAGTCGGCAAGCAACATTAGCGACCGTACTCTCCAACCGCCCCATGTTCGTGTCTCCTCTCTCTCACCCATACTTGCAGCATGTATGCCATGGATTTTGTGAATGGAAGAAATTCCTCTGTAATTCTCTCGATTCCAATAATTATTTTAGATTGCGATAGGCGTGCATTTGAATTTTGGTAAGCACATGTGCTCTGCTGCCCATAACTTCTTTGTTGTTATGTTTCTAAGAATTGGACAATCTTTTTAGTTTTAATTTCACAATAACTAGTCCTAGCTAAGTGTATATTGATGCATCCAGAGGTACTTGCAAATCAGGATTTTAACTCCTTTGATAATGATGCTGAAATTAGGATTGAGCATGAACACTAAAATGGCAGAGGATTCGCTATTGACACTACAATTTATTTCCCTTAATCTTTTACTGAACTTTGAGTAAATATTTCTAGATTTTCCTTTAAAAAGTTCATGCAAAATAACTGAGTTGTGTTACAGCTGGCTTTGAAATATAGTATGATCTGAAAATGGGAAGGTGCATGAAAAGTATAAGTTCACCTTAAAAAAAGCTCGGTGGTTCAAAATGTGAAAGAAAAATGAAAAAAGTTCATTGGCTTTTGTGTTGTGTGACTTTAGAGTTCAAAGTACATAAGAACAAAAACAACATTACACACATAAGAATATAAATCCTCCCAAAAAGTTCATTTACGAGCATCTTCTGCTCATCCATGTGCGGGGCTCCTCCTTGCGGCTATTGCTCATCCATGAGCGGGGTTCCCGAGGATCCCATTGGCGGTGGTCCGTCGATGGTGGCTCTCAACATTGTTTCCTTAATGGTGCTACAATTCTAAATTTATTATTGAGTCGTACTAGTACTGATGAAATGGGAAGCAAGGTTGAATGGGAAGCAAGTGTCACATGGAACCCCACTCCACCTCCCGGCCACACGCCCGTCGCCGTGCTCTTCCTTGCTGTTCAAATTCTTGTTTTGGTTATGTCCAAAGAAACTCGTAATTTTGATAAATGATGAATTGTGTTTTCTCGTAGAAAAATGATGCTCTGTAGGTGGTATAGCAGTTCGCCATGTATATCTACCATGAGTCCATAAAAGGACAAGTATGTACTGATGCTAGAAATGATGCTCTGTAGAATTTCTTCTAATCTAGTTCGAATTTGGTCTACTTGAGTAATTCTATCAGTTCATGACAAGTATGTACCGATGCTAGAAATGTAGGTCATTTGTGAATCATGCTTTTTTCAGAGAGAAAAGGAGTTTGTAGTTACATCACATGGTGTACTGAGCAACATAAACATGGTCTCCTTCATAAATTAGTTGTTTTTGGTTAATTCGTTTACATGGACAGTACAAAGGCACATTGTTGTGTAGTACATGTGTGTATTGTGATTGTAATTTGGGTTTTTAGTTAAGAAAAAAATAACAAAAAGGTTCATAAAAGAACCCAAAACATTCGATAGTCCTGGAAGTCCAAATTTCAGTTCAACATGTTTTCTATCATTAGCTCATTAAGAACCCCAGAAACTTATCTGGTGGTGTGTGTGTGTGTGTGTGTGCTGCTGCATCCTTGTCCGGCCGCTCTAATCCACTCTCAGTACAACTTCTCTGCGACCTCATGTTCACAAATCTTGTAGTACACTTTTTAATAAAAATCTTGTAGTACTATGTAAAGCAAGCGTGGACAACACATACTTTAGGTGTCGCGGTAGTACGCACTGTTGATGGTGGCCTTCCTTTGTGGTGCTACTACTTTGCCACCTAGAGTAGTACTGCTACTACTTATCATGTTGCTACAACCTAGCGAACAATACATGTATTTGATTTACGGTTCTGTAGGAAGAAAAAGTTCACCAATATAAAATCTCTAGGTTTAGTAAAGCAATCTTTTTGTTTAGTAGCTGATACTGCTCAAGTTTATTTATTGTTGTACATATGATGTCCAATTTATTCTTTCAGTTTGGTTCAATTTATAAATTTCATTCAGTTTAAATCTTATTGTAGTTGGATTTCAGTTTCTTATTTGAGTTCAATTCAGGAATGTGTTTGAACTTGCAACCTCATAAGCTACAATCTCAAATAGAAGTGTACCAAATGCAGGTACTAGGTGGTGGCACTTCACTTCTCTTGTTACGTTCTCTTCGCCCAAATTCGAAGGATCGGGAAAATAAAATATCATTGTTTTGACATGCACTACTCAAAAGAAGTCGTTTCTGTCGAAAAATTGTTTCGCTCGACATGTAATTGCCAACAATTATGTATAATAAATCATGGCATTGTATGTAGAAAAAGATATATTGTGTTTTCTGTTGTTGTATTGAGTTGCTATCTATTGCTAATGGTACGATGTTGCTATTGCACTGTGTCATGTTATGCAAGTTGACACCGAGTACACGTTGGATGATATACTTATATAGTAAATAGCTAAAAACTGATTTCTTCCTGTTTTTATTTTTCGCCCTTGCCTGTTTGATGTTATGCCTACGTGAGCTGAAGCATTTTAAAAATGTTGGTAGGAAAGTGTGTGTATTTGGCAGAATAAATGTTGGTAAGTTCATGGCAAAAATCCATAAGTTCACGGATAAATAATTTCATGGTTACGAAAACCCTTTTAGAAAAATTAGAAAATAAAGAAATGAGATACATTACAGAAGAATTGAGGAGGTTTGGGTACAATGAATCCAGAAAGTTCAAAGTTAAGAAAGCGAAAAGGTCAGACCCATGAAAAAGAGAGGTCCGAAATAAAAGAGAACATTATGAAACATAAAAAAATATCAACAAGAAAAAGTTCAAGTTGCAAAAAGAGACAAGTCCAGAACACGCTCAGTACAAAACCATACATACATCCGTTTAAGTACTCTTTTTCTCGAACATATATTCGTCCGTTCTAGAAAGAAAAATGGTTGAAATAAAAATATTGATCAGTACAAGTTAAAAATGGTGGTCTGTTCGGAATAAAAGAAATGACAGAAATTCAACTTGTAAAAGTTCAAGCAAAAAGAAACCCCATGCAATTCAAATGAGAAAAGTACAAGTCGTAAAATGAGAGAAGTCTAGAACATCATTGTAAAAAAAGTTTAGTTCAAACAAAAATAAAAAAACATTTAAAAAAATATCATTCAATTTGATGATGTAAACCATGCAAGTACAGGGGCGACGATACAATAAATCATTGAAAATTTACGAGCAAAACAGAGCAAAGTCTAGTTAGTGAAAACATGCTAAGTACAAACCCATGCAAACATCATTACAAGTACCCTTTTTTGGAACCATTCAAAATTACTCTAAAAAAATAGCTCAATACAAACATACACATATATCAGTACGACTACTCTGTTTTTCAGACGAGAAAATAGCAAGATCCGTCGTGCCGTTTTCCAAATTACTCTTAAACGGTTGCGAAGTAGAGAAAATGTTCATCATGACTAAGTTTCGCATTTTCGAAGCTATCCAACGGTATATTATTTGCCCCATTTCGATAAACTTTTTAAAAAAATCGCGTTCAAAACCAATTTTAACCGTATTTGAATTCGTATTTAAACCGTAAGGAATTAGAAAAAACTTTGTATATGCAAAAGTTGCGCATTTTCCATCGCTTTCCAACGCCGTATCATTTGCGTCAATCTGACAAACCGTTTGCAAAAAACAGTGAAAAAACATTTCGCCCAGAATTTCATCGTTTTTCAAATTACTTTTAAATCATATAGAATTGGAAAAAATAGTAGATATATGGAAGATGCGGATTTTCACAAGCTTTCCAACGCCATCTCATTTGCTCAGTTCCGACAAACCGTTTGAAAATTAAGTCCAAAATACGATTCGCGTTTCCGGTTTTGAAAAAAAAACGGTTTTTTCAAAACTGCTCTTTAATCATAATTTCTTTGCAAAAACAAATTATAAGATTGTAATGTGGATGTCAAGAGCTTTCCAATGATATATTACACGCCTCGTTTCGACAAAAAAAATTGCAAAAAAATTTGAACTAAAGAAGACGATTTTTAACAACAACAGAAAGCATCAGTTCAACCGCTCGATTTTCATCAGTTCAACCGCTTGATTTCATCAGTTCAAGTAGGGTAACAGAATAATATTCTGTTACGCGTAACAGAATAGCCCAAATTAGTTTGCAGGGTAAGTATTGGTGGAGGTTTCCTTTGCATAAAGCCAATTTTCTCTGGTACTCAATTTTTGTAAACTTCTTTGGAAATAGAAATAGTTTTTAGTATAAAAGGTAGGAGTGAGACAATTGGATATACACACCAATGCTCATTCTCCAAAATAGTTTTAAAACATACATAAGGTTGAAGTGAAACACATTCATTATGCTCATTCCTCAACTTTAACCCTTAAAAATAGACTTTTAGAAAAGAAAGTGGAGATTATTTTTCAGTCCAAGTCTTCAGTTGCTCAAATTTGCCCGTAACCGGGGCCACGGCTAATCGATTAGGTTTAACCCTCTGCAGAGGTCATACATGTTCCCCACATGACACAATCAACCCTTTGTGTCCTGACACCACTTTGGTTGTGTGACTGGGAGGAGATTGTGACGAAGCTTTTCCAAATGGACCCCTTTATTTAGTTCTAGCACGGCCCGTTCCCTTGGCTATTAAGACCCATCTTCGATGACTGTACCTGAATAAGGGTTTCCCGATAAGGAAAAGCTAAGGCAGAGCCATAATAGCATGTGGGTGTACTGGAAGCTACATCAAACTATACTTGGAAGATCTCGGTTCCCTGAACGACTGTCCCCACTAAAACTTGTGTGCAAGTCCCTAGTCGGGGGAATTCACTTCAAGACCCCGATGGGCACAGTCAATTGTAGACGCTCCCGTCATACCATTCCGCACAGGGAGTAGAAGTAAAAGTAGTATATAGTTTTTTTGTTTTTCAAAAGTTTTCACAAGACGTTGCCCCAAAAGAGGGCAAGTTTATTCGTTTAAAACTTGTTTGATTCCCAACCCCTTTCTTTGTAAGCATGTCTAAGCATAGCTACAAGTTCCTAGGGCTTTGCCTAGCAATAGTTGTTTGCAAAACCTTTTTAGTAAAGCATGCATATTAGTAAAAGTGTTCATGCATATTACGAAAACATACGACAAGGAATGATCAAGTTGCAACTTGCCTGAATCTTGAAGTTGATTCCCTATTCGTTATTGTCACTCCTTCACTTTACGTTATATCTAACGATGAAAGAAAATACTTCAACACACAACAATTCAAATAAAGATCCAAGTAAAAGATTCAACTTAACAATACAAATACATTCTTAAGATAATTAGCATGACATGGCTATGGTTTGAGATAGGATCTAGTTTGGTTTTGAAGAAGACTTGACATAGTCATATACTATGGTTGGATTCAAGTGATACTAAGTGAAGATTATGGTTTGATATAGAAGATGGGTTGTGAGATAGTTGCTACAACAAATTCAATCATGAGACTATTAGGAAAATTTGACTTGGGTAATCGGCAATGGGTATGGCATAGGTTTCGAGATAAAAGAATTAAATCCTTAATCTTGTAACTCCAAATTTTTGTGGTAGTCCGTGCGGAGGAAGAGGTGGAGGCGCCAAGAGTGTAGCCCTCTGTTCATGTTCATGTAACAAAACAGAGGAGGAAGAAGAAGTGTGTGTGTGTGTGTGGGCTTGGGCAAGGGAAACACCAACATGGGCCTTAGTGAAAAAATAAAGTAGCCTAATAGGAAAAGCTAAAGAGAAAGAGTTGTAGGGGAAAAATAGGCTTAGCCTTGTAAGCTTAAGTAAGAAAAAAACATAGTAAGTATATATTTAAGTGTGCAATTTTTTTAATTATTATACAGACAGAAAACAAAATGTTTTACATTAAATTAAATATTATTTAGAGTCCATGAAAATTAGTTTCGGCATTTAACAATATACATTTTCTGTACAAAGTACTATTAATGATATGCGGACATAATAGAATTTACTCAAACAAATCGATGTTGAGTTTTGCAAATTCACAAAAGGATAATTATACCATATTAAATATTTCCAATTTTTTGGAGAAGTCACATTATCTCCTCTCATTAAATTTTATTTGAATACTTTGACTATTTAAATGGCATTAAAACTCCATATAAGATCCAATTTCAATGAAACTCATAAATCCAAAGAACTCCAAATGAAATATTCATCTGCCACATTTGAGAAAGTCATATTGTTCTCACTCATATATTTGAATGTGGATTCAAAATATTCCAGAAAGTTCAAAAGTAAATGGAATGCCATTGAATAAACTTTCCAACCATAGTTTTCTTTAATGGATAAAGAACATTATCCAACTTTTATAACGTGGTTTGAAAAGTTTAAACAAGGTTTCAAAATGTTTTAAATTCCCGTGAAATTTATAACAATTCACTCAATGACATATTATAATTAACATTCCAAAATTTGGAAAATTTTGGGATGTTACAACTGTAAAAGAGCCCATGCAAACAGGTATGAACACATTTAACTCAGACTTCAATTTTTTAAACTATAACTTTTGAACCGAACATGGGAATAATATCTGCTTTCAACATTAGAGTACTCGTGACGTGCTCTTTGAAACTAGATCCCCCATGAGTATGTTTAGACAAAAAAAATTATGTGCAATTTAGTCCCTGTTATGTGCAACTACCTTCAGTCGATGTGCAACTACTTGATAGTCGATGTGCAACTTTCGCCCTACCCATGAACATGCAGTTTTCACTAATGCCGCCTGGCTCTAAACAATCCACTACCAAGTAAGACGTGCAACTTTGTCTGTTGTACAGTCCAACTGCCTAGTAGTCGTTGTGCAACATTTTCCATCCCCGTGGAAGTGCAATTTCAATGTTTACTGCCTCGGCCAACTGCCTTGTAGTGGATGTGCCACTTCGGATGCTGCCCCGGTCAACTGCCTAATAGTCGATGTGCAACTTTTCCCCATACCCTGTGGATGTGTAGTTTTCATTGCTTGCACCCTGTCACACCCACCCCAACTAGTGAGATGTGCAAGTTTAGTGCCCCACCTATATGCAATCTTTCACTTTCCTCATGAATGTACAGCTTTCACCATCAAACTACCCCTGACAGTGAGATGTGCAATTTTGTCTGTTGCCTCAGCCAACTGCCTAACATGTTGTGTGTAGCTCCTTCTGTTGCCCCTGCCAACTAAAACTACACAAACATGTAGGGAGGGGAGGAGTTGCACATCGACTACTGTATAGTTGGTTGAAACAATAGATTGAGTTGCACGGTCGTACGGTTGGTGGGCCAAGGTGTGCCAGTAGTGAAAAACTACACATCCACAATTAGGGAGGGAGTTACATATCGACTACCAGGTAATTTATTGGGACAGTCGACTAGTTGTACATCAAAAAAGTCATGTCATGGTTTCTCAAAGTATGAGAAGTTGGATCATGCAACTCTAAAATTGATTTTGAAAAAAGTTGCACCATGCAATACTGAAGTTGCACCATGTACTGACAGAGTTGTATCATATAGCACGAAAGTTGGCATTACTTTTTTTGTCAGAACATACCCTTGCGGGGTCTAGTTTCAACGATCTTATCATGAGGATTCCAACGGTGAAAATGGAACTGAACTTCGACGGGCGTTTTGAAAGATATTGCTTTAAAACAAAATGAAAATCCCAAAATAAATGTACGTGAATCTGTTTTCTCTAACTGATGTGACTTGTGTGAACATATCTAAGAGCAACTCTAGCTGTCGGCGTCCTGGATTCGGGGGTATCCAGCCCTGCTTGCCTGCGGCCCACCACGTGGCTCCATCGACGGCCTGGTATGGCCCTTATCAACACCAACACCACAAGACCCTCGCGAGGGGCCAAGCCTCGCGAGGCAGACGACGCCAAGACCCCCGAAGGAAGCAGCCTCCTAAGGAGGGCTCCTGAGGGGCGGAGAGTTCTATGCAAGCTACCTCACGAGGCTCAGCTGACGTGAGCCATGACGACCAAGGCCAGGCGGGTGCCAGGCGGGCGCAGAGCGCATGTTTCCTCTTTGGTGCAAAGGAGGCAAGCCACAGGCACGGAGTCCCGAGGAATCAGCCAAAGGTTTCCATTCCGGTGCAACAAGACCAAGACCGCCAGGACGGCAGGACAGAGGTCATCGGCGAGCCCACCGCAGCGTCAAGACCAGAGGCTTTTCGCAGGCGAAGACTACTTTTGTCAGGATAGACTGTACTACTTGTCCCCTTTCAAATCCCGCCGTTGTGGGATCCCTTCCCGCTCATATTTGGGAAGAGGACCAAGGCCACTATATATAGGACTTAGCCACCACCATAGTAGGAGATCCATTCTCACCCGACCACCACACTAGCTCAAGAACACCTCACCTCCTGAGGCTTGTTCATCCACTGTACTTGCTCATCCGCAGCCTACAAGGCAATCCACCACACCACACTAGATTAGGGTATTACACCCCAACGGTGGCCCAAACCAGTATAAATCTCTGTGTCTTTGTGTCTCTTTGAGCTCGACGCATTAGGCTTAGAAGGATCGCGAGTAGGCAGGCTGGACAGGTTGAGATCTCTGCACGCACCCCAGAGTTTTAACCTCTCAAGGGTTGTCGGATCCCTAAATCCGACATTTGGCACGCCGGGTAGGGGTGCGTCGGATCTTCTCTTCCGTCGACCAGTCCTCCGCTGCTCCACCAACACCATGGCTGACACCCCGAGGGCACACGTCGAGCACTGGGTCGTCCAGACCTCCTCGGCAGCACCCACCGGCGAAGAAGACGTCCACTCTGCCCTGCTCGTGGCCTGCGTTCCGCCAGGGGCGACCGGCAGCGGGGGATGTGTGGCGCAACCCTCTCCACTAGCATCGCGCCGTAGCCGCGCAGCCACGCGATCTGCGAACTACGCTACAGCAACTGCTCCGCACTCGCGCAGGGAACAAGCAAACATGTGGGCAGCGGTCATCGTGGCCCGAGAGCTCCTGCGGTGCAGGCTACTTGAGAGCGGCCGCGACGCCCTGCTGGAACGGGTCGCAGAGTTGCTGGATGCGGCATGCAGGGGGGCGGCGTCGTTCTGCACCCTCCCCATGTTGCAGGCGGTGGTGGGGGCGCGCGCTCATCCCCGACACAACCGTGCGTCCCCTCCCAGGGGCCATGGAGAGCCTCTCGACGCCGGCCAGCCTCGTAGAGCAGCCCGCGCCATCCCAAACATGCCTCCTCGGCGCGGGGCTGCTTCAGGCGACACCACCAGGGGCCGCGCTGGAGTGCCGGCCCCTGGCCAACAGGACTAGAGGATGGCAGAAGAAAGCGGGAACGTTAGGCGGCGCGGCAGCGCCTCTGGTGTGAACAGCCTAGAAGCCTACGTCCCCGTCATGATGGATCCAAGGCACGCTCTAGGAGAGGGCCCTAGCGGATCCTCATGCCAGGCTGGGCGCTGGACATACACGAGGCCGAGCTCTCCTTCGAACCACCACCAAGCCCTGCCGACGTCTCCAACGACGGCAGCCCCTGGGTATAGCTAACGCCGCAGGGGCACGCTTACACTGACCATGGATCGCAGGTGAACCAGGACGCAGTAGCCAACAGGACCCTCAGGACGGCGGACCCCCTCAGGAGCGCGAAGGACGTTGGGAGCAGCGCGGGGGAAGCCCAGCGACACGGCCTTCCTCGCGCTGCGCGGAGTAGGTTCCCGCCTGGAGGTAGGTTCCCTGCCAAGGAAGGTGTTGTGGTACTAAGTCTGACAGTAAGTATAGGGGGTACGAATGAGGAGGCAAGGTCCTAGCTACGGCAAGGTTGTACACAAGTGTTACGAGTTCAGGCCCCTCTCGGAGGAGGTAAAAGCCCTACGTCTTGGTGCCCGGAGGCGGTCGACTGGATTATATGAGTGTGTGTTACAGGGGGTGCGAACCCTTGTGCTAGAGGAGGGGGGTGGCTTATATAGAGTTCGCCAGGACCCCAGCCATCCCCCGTTACAGAGGGTTCAATGTACATAAAGATGGGGCGTTACTGGTAATGTCGGCCTTAAGTGCCTTAAATGACCTTAAAGACTACGAAGTGAATGCTTGCCCGTTGCTGTTCTGAGTGACTCTAGTCTTCAGTAGGTCGAGTGATTTCTTGTATGGTCGAGTGATTGACTAGAGGTGTGACTTCAGGAAGGAGGGGTACCCGAGTGGTTGATTGGTCCAGTGGATCACACTCGACGCCTTTATTGGGTACTCCCTGTTGTCTCTTGAGCTTCTTTGCTTCTAGGGTAGTGCCCTTGGGTAGGGCGTATAGGTCAGGCCTATGACCCTACCCTAGGTCGGTATCATCATCATTAGCCCCCGAATGGATTGAGGTCCGAGTGGAAAGAAGGTTGAAGTTTAACTTGCTTCGACCCTTGTGCTTCACAAGTACTTACGTTGGACGGAAGGCTCATGTTAGAACTTCGGCTTCATTTCAGCCTCCTTGATCGATTCAAAAGTTGTCGAGTGAATTTATAACGTCATCTGTCAAGTACTGTTTCTGGGCGCGGAACCTTTGGCGCGATTGGTTACGGCGTATCCCGGATCTCATGGGATTCGAAATTTTGGGAAAGCGCGCGGGACGGAGCGTGCCATGGTAAGCGGGATGGATTGACAAGAGCGCCTAGATCTTCGCGCCACCTTTTTTGCCACGTACCCAGCACGCGACTGTTGCGGGATGAAAGGATTGCCCGGACCCACGTGTCAGCCACTCGGAAGTGGGTCTTTAAAAGGCGACGGGGGCGAGGCGCCTGCACTGTGCGCGTCCATTCTCTCCCCTTCTCCTCTGCTTCTCCACCACATCCGGATCGTCCTCTCTCGACGCCACCGCTATGCCACCATGGTGAAGGACAAGACGGCAGTGCTGGAACACGCAAAGAAGGCGATGGGGGCGGCGAAAGGCAAGAAGCAGAATCCGTCGTCGCGGTCGGCGCTGTTGCTCTGGTAGGATGACTTGGACGAGCTGGCTGAGTCCGGACTAATCGCCAATGGCGTTGCATGGTTGCCGGAGGGGGAGATGGAGCCGCAGCCGCGACCGGGTGAGTGCGTTCTGCTCGCCACCCATGTCGACCATGGTTTCTCGCTTCCTCCGCACCCTTTTTCTGAGGTTTCTTGAACTTCTTCGGACCCCAACTCCATCACTTTTCTCCCAACACCATCACATACCTAGCTGCGTTCATGTCCATGTGCGAGAATTTTCTGGGTTGTCGACCGCATTGGGGTCTTTTCAAGCACATTTTCACTATCCGCTCCCAGTCGGTAAAGAAAGAAAACACGAGTGACGATGAAACACACGTTATCCAGATGTGTGGGGGTTTGGGTATCCAGAAGAGGAAGAGGAGCTCTTTCCCTTCCATGACCCTTCCTGAGTCGGTCAGGGGCTGGCAGTCGACCTGGTTCTACTGCCAGGACATTGCAACTCCCGGCCAGTCGACTGGACTTCCTCCTTTTACCTTCGATCGTGTTCAAACTCCTTCCTCACTGAAAGTGACCACTGCAGAGAGGGTGGAAACAAACATGCTGGTTGAGAGGGAGGTCCAGTTGATCAATCAAGGCATCACTGGCATGGATTTGCTGGATGTATTTCCCAGTCGGCGGATCCAGCTGCTCCAGGCTCGTGACCATTCCATGTGGATGTATTCTGGAGTCAACGACACTGCTCGGGTTCATCCAGAGGAAGTACCGGCCAAGACTGTGGCCCAGTGGTTGAGGAGTATCACAGGAAACAAGGACAACCCAGAGGTGCTAGGAGAGTCGACCCCTTCAGCGACAACAACCAGCCAGACAAGGTTCGGTCTCTGCCACCGACTGTATTTGTGTATATCTTCTGACTGTCTTTGAATCCAACTGACTTGCACTCGACTTCTTGTCTTGTAGGTTTATCCCAAGATGTACTCGATGCCCAATGGCGAACAACTTCTGGAGCAAGACCAGGAGGGAGAGGACAACGCGGAGGAGAGCGGCAATTGGCAATCTCCAGACAACAACGATGAAGAGGAGAGCGACGAGTCAGACAACGAAGAGATGGTCGACTCACCACCTCATTCGGAACATCGACTCAAGCTAGTCCATTATCCAGTGGGCGGACGCGGCAAGACCGTAGTCTCGAGCACCCAAACTCAGAAGCGTACTCGGACTTCGACTCCGGAGCCGACAGAGAAAGTCGCCAAGCAGCCCAAGGTCGCTCCCCCAAAAGCTCAGGAGACTTTGCCCCGGATTAAGATGGATGTTCCTGTTGCCTCTGGGTGAGTGTTCTTTCTGTGTTTTCCTCCATCGACTGACTCTTCTGTTCTGACCAAATGGTTCATACACTTTTCCAGCCCTACCTCCACCGCGACTAATACGGACGTTGACAAGGCCCCAGGTGACGAGGAAGCCGATGACGCGGCCACCTCTAGAGCTAGTAAGTCCACTCAACTCGAATTTATTCTGTCGATTGAGTTGTCGGTCAGTTGAATTTATGATGTTTCTTTTTATTGCAGCACCATGAGACGTTATCATGCTTCCAGATGATGATGAAGAAGAAGTCCCTCTGAGGGAGAGGAGGAGGAGGGGCAAGGGATCAAGCAGGAAAGCGCCTGAGGTTCAGGTCCCTCAGTCGACGCTGGTGCTTAAGATGGTGGTCGAGCGATCCGGAGATCTAGTTCGGACCAATGTCACTTTCGCTAACCCGCTGTCGACTGATCACCCATCAAGGTCGACTGCTCAGACCCCTGCTGCTCCAGTACAACTCCACACGTCCGACCTGGTGGCTGCTTCGACTGCCTTGACACCATCACTCTTTGCTGCGTACCAAACTCCAGACGACTCGCCAAGTGCCGCCAGGGAGGCTCTTCTCCAGGTGAATCTTGTGATGGAGCTGATGAAGGTGGTGCACGAGGCCATTCAAGTGGCTTATAATGCCAGCACCGCTCTGCAAACCAACGTCAAGGTTAGTTGATTCCCGACTGACCTTTTGAATAATGAAAATTGTCATTGTTGCTTTGTTTCCCATATGTGCATCTACTATCATGGGTCTGTCTTTCGCATCCAATCACCCACTGGGGTGTGCCTGTCTTAGAGTTGAATAGGTCTTCCACTTCAGTCGACTTAGGTTGAGTTGAGTGTTTATCCGAACCGGCGGGGGCACGTAGAGTGCACCCACTGGTTGTAGTCCCCAAGACCACGGTCGACTGTTGGCAGTCGGCTGGGGTCTGAGAATTCCTTTTTTCTAACTCACGCTGGACAGACCATGCTGAGTGTTGAACCAAACTAGTGGGGGCATGCTAAGTGCACCCACTGGGTGTAGTCCCTGAGACTACTGTTGAATGCTTGATTCGGCGGTAGTCTTAGATTAACTTTCACTATGATTGTCTTTTGTTTCTGTCGACTGAGATATCTCATTCACTGACTGCAGAGGTCTTGTCATCTTGGGGCTCAACTTTCTAAACTGAACAAGAAGCAGATCCGACTCAATCTTGATCTTGAATTGGCGAAGAAGAACCTCAAGACTGCCCAGGAGGAAGCAGCTATCATGGGAGGTAACCAATTGTCAACTGTCCATCTTGTGACTCGCACTTCGTAGTGTTTTTCCTTTCAGTCTCTTTGAACCGAGTGACTTCAATCGAATAGATGTGCATAGTGAAAACCGTCAACTTCAAGCTCGTAGAGAAAATGAAGCAGGCTCTGGAGAAGAAGGATCAGGATCTTGCTGCTGCCCAGAAGGAGGCACGAGAGAAAACAACGCTTGTTGACAAGAAGCTGGCTTCAGTCAGCAAGTTAGAAGAGGAGAACTCCAAGCTGAAGACCATTGTCTCTGAGGCCAATCGGGAGGTCGAGCAACTGAAGAAAGACAAGGACAACTTGGCTGATGAAGTCGTGAACCTCAAGGCCAAGAAGGGCGAGCTAGAGTCTTATCTGGGACAACTTGCTGCAAAACTGGTCCTGAAGCTTGAAGGTATTATTGTTTGACTGATTTGTTGCTGTCGATTGGTACGTCTTGTCATACTGTCGACTCACCATTTTTTCCGACTGTGCAGAACTTTGTCAGGACTTTGAGGCTGAGACTGGGCGGGTCGAGATGGGTCTCGACCCCATCAATTGTCCTGTTAAAGATGATGTTGCGATGAACTTGTTGCGGTTGGAATCACGCATGGACAGCGCTGTTGCTTATCTTGCCCGACTGAAGGCGGCGATGACTCGGGTTGATGCTGAACTTTGGCCTCAGGCGGAACTCTCACAAGATCCCGAGTCTTTGATGGCTCGACTGAATCAGATACCTGGCCGAGTGCAAGAATGGAAGAAATCGTCTGCTCGTTGCAGCGCTGACGTCGCCCTGTCATTGGTCCGAGTGCACTGCAAGGACATCGGAGAAGACAAGCTGGCGGACCTCAAGGTTGTGAACACCAAGAAGCACACTTTCCAGTCCTTCATGGACACTTTCCTTGACGCTGCCACTCGCATCGCGGACAGCATTGATCTTGACAGTTTCTGCGATCCAGCAAGTCCCTCTCATGATGAGTGACCAAAAACATTATGCCCCACCCTTATTTGCCTCGGAATGCCGAGTGATCGTGTAATCGTTAAACTGTTTTTTCAAACTGTTGCTGATTAAACTTCCAATATATTTATCTTTATATCTCGACCATTTTTAGACTCCTCATCATGTCTGTGATCATATCCGGGACTCCGAACTACCTTCAGTACATCAAAACACATAAACTCATAATACCGATCGTCACTGAACGTTAAGTGTGCGGACCCTACGGGTTCGAGAACTATGTAGACATGACCGAGAAATGTCTCCGGTCAATAACCAATAGCGGAACCTGGATGCTCATATTGGCTCCTACATATTCTACGAAGATCTTTATCGGTCAAACCGCATAACAACATACATTGTTCCCTTTGTCATCGGTATGTTACTTGCCTGAGATTTGATCATCGGTATCTCAATACCTAGCTCAATATCATTATTGGCAAGTCTCTTTACTCGTTCCATAATGCATTATCCCGCAACTAACTCATTATTCACATTGCTTCCAAGGCTTATAGTGATGTGCATCGCCGAGAGGGCCCAGAGATACCTCTCCGACAATCGGAGTGACAAATCCTATTCTCAATTTATGCCAACTCAACAAGTACCCTCGGAAACACCTGTAGAGCACCTTTATAATCACCCAGTTACGTTGTGATGTTTGGTAGAACACAAAGTGTTCCTCCGGTAATCGGGAGTTGCATAATCTCATAGTCATAGGAACATGTATAAGTCATGAAGAAAGCAATAGCAGTAAACTAAAATGATCAAGTTCTAAGCTAACAGAATGGGTCAAGTCAATCACATAATTCTCCTAATGATGTGATCCCGTTTATCTAATGACAACTCATGTCTATGGTTAGGAAACCTTAACCATCTTTGATTAACGAGCTAGTCAAGTAGAGGCATACTAGTGACACTATATTGTCTATGTATTCACACATGTATTATGTTTCCGGTTAATACAATTCTAGTATGAATAATAAACATTTATCATGAAATAAGGAAATAAATAATAACTTTATTATTGCCTCTAGGGCATATTTCCTTCAGTCTCCCACTTGCACTAGAGTCAATAATCTAGATTACATAGTAATGATTCTAACACTCATGGAGTCTTGGTGCTGATCATGTTTTGCTCGTGAGAGAGGCTTAGTCAATGGGTCTGCAACATTCAGATCCGTATGTATCTTGCTAATCTCTATGTCTCCCACCTGGACTTGGTCATGGATGGAATTGAAGCGTCTCTTGATGTGCTTGGTTCTCTTGTGAAATCTGGATTCCTTTGCCAAGGCAATTGCACCAGTATTGTCACAAAAGATTTTCATTGGACCCGATACACTAGGTATGACACCTAGATCGGATATGAACTCCTTCATCCAGACTCCTTCATTTGCTGCTTCCGAAGCAGCTATGCACTCCGCTTCACACGTAGATCCCGCCATGACGCTTTGTTTAGAACTGCACCAACTGACAGCTCTGCCGTTCAATATAAATACGTATCCGGTTTGCGATTTAGAATCGTCCGGATCAGTGTCAAAGCTTGCATCGACGTAACCATTTACGACGAGCTCTTTGTCACCTCCATAAACGAGAAACATATCCTTTGTCCTTTTCAGGTATTTCAGGATGTTCTTGACCACTGTCCAGTGATCCACTCCTGGATTACTTTGGTACCTCCCTGCTAAACTAATAGCAAGGCACACATCAGGTCTGGTACACAGCATTGCATACATGATAGAGCCTATGGCTGAAGCATAGGGAACATTTTTCATTTTCTCTGTATCTTCTGCAGTGGTCAGGCATTGAGTCTGACTCAACTTCACACCTTGTAACATAGGCAAGAACCCTTTCTTTGCTTGATCCATTTTGAACTTTTTCAAAACTTTATCAAGGTATGTACTTAGTGAAAGTCCAATTAAGCATCTTGATCTATCTGTATAGATCTTGGTGCCCAATATGTAAGCAGGTTCACCGAGGTCTTTCATTGAAAAACTCTTATTCAAGTATCATTTTATGCTATCCAGAAATTCTATATCATTTCCAATCAACAATATGTCATCCACATATAATATTAGAAATGCTACAGAGCTCCCACTCACTTTCTTGTAAATACAGGCTTCTCCAAAAGTCTGTATAAAACCATATGCTTTGATCACACTATCAAAACGTTTGTTCCAACTCCGAGAGGCTTGCACCAGTCCATAAATGGATCGCTGGAGCTTGCACACTTTGTTAGCACCTTTCGGATCGACAAAACCTTCTGGTTGCATCATATACAACTCTTCTTCCAGAAATCCATTCAGGAATGCAGTTTTGACATCCATTTGCCAAATTTCATAATCATAAAATGCGGCAATTGCTAACATGATTCGGACAGACTTAAGCATCGCTATGGGTGAGAAAGTCTCATCGTAGTCAACCCCTTGAACTTGTCGAAAACCTTTTGCAACAAGTCAAGCTTTGTAGACAGTAACATTACAGTCAGCGTCAGTCTTCTTCTTGAAGATCCATTTATTCTCGATGGCCTGCCGATCATCGGGCAAGTCAACCAAAGTCCACACTTTATTCTCATACATGGATCCCATCTCAGATTTCATGGCCTCAAGCCATTTTGCGGAATCTGGGCTCATCACCGCTTCCTCATAGTTCGTAGGTTTGCCATGGTCAAGTAACATGACCTCCAGAATAGGATTACGGTACCACTCTGGTGCGGATCTTACTCTGGTTGACCTACAAGGTTTGGTAGTAACTTGATCTAAAGTTTCATGATCAATATCATTAGCTTCCTCGGTAATTGGCGTAGGTGTCACAGGAATCGGTTTCTGTGATGAACTACTTTCCAATAAGGGAGCAGGTACAGTTACCTCATCAATTTCTACTTTCCTCCCACTCACTCTTTCGAGAGAAACTCCTTCTCTAGAAAGGATCCATTCTTAGCAGCAAATGTTTTGCCTTCGGATCTGTGATAGAAGGTGCACCCAACAGTCTCCTTTGGGTATCCTATGAAGATGCATTTCTCCGATTTGGGTTCGAGCTTATCAGGTTGAAGCTTTTTCACATAAGCATCACATCCCCAAACTTTAAGAAACAACAACTTTGGTTTCTTGCCAAACCATAGTTCATAAGGCGTCGTCTCAATGGATTTTGATGGTGCCCTATTTAACATGAATCCAGTCGTCTCTAAAGCATAACCCCAAAATGATAGCGGTAAATCAGTAAGAGACATCATAGATCGCACCATATCTAGTAAAGTACAATTACGACGTTCGGACACACCATTACGTTGTGGTGTTCCGGGTGGCGTGAGTTGCGAAACTATTCTGCATTGTTTTAAATGTAGACCAAACTCGTAACTCAAATATTCTCCTCCACGATCAGATCGTAGAAACTTTATTTTCTTGTTACGATGATTTTCAACTTCACTCTGAAATTCTTTGAACTTTTCAAATGTTTCAGACTTATGTTTCATTAAGTAGATATACCCATATCTTCTTAAATCATCTGTGAAGGTGAGAAAATAACGATACCCGCCGCGAGCCTCAATACTCATTGGACCACATACATCAGTATGTATGATTTCCAATAAATCTGTTGCTCGCTCCACTGTTCCGGACAACAGTGTTTTAGTCATCTTGCCCATGAGGCATGGTTCGCAAGTACCAAGTGATTCATAATCAAGTGATTCCAGAAGTCCATCAGTATGGAGTTTCTTCATGTGCTTTACACCAATATGACCTAAACGGCAGTGCCACAAATAAGTTGCACTATCATTATCAACTCTGCATCTTTTGGCTTCAACATTATGAATATGTGTATCACTACTATCGAGACTCAAGACAAATAGACCACTCTTTAAGGGTGCATGACCATAAAAGATATTACTCACATAAATAGAACAACCATTATTCTCAGATTTAAATGAATAACCGTCTCGCATCAAACAAGATCCAGATATAATGTTCATGCTTAACGCTGGCACCAAATAACAATTATTCAGGTCTAAAACTAACCCCGAAGGTAGATGTAGAGGTAGCGTGCCGACAACGATCACATCGACTTTGGAACCATTTCCCCAGCGCATCATCACCTCGTCCTTAGCCAATCTTCGCTCAATCCGTAGTCCCTGTTTTGAGTTGCAAATATTAGCAATAGAACCAGTATCAAATACCCAGGTGCTACTGCGAACTCTAGTAAGGTACACATCAATAACATGTATATCACATATACCTTTGTTCACCTTGACATCCTTCTTATCCGCCAAATACTTGGGGCAGTTCCGCTTCCAGTGACCAGGCTTAGGTCCAGATTTAGGTTTCTTCTCTTGAGCAACAACTTGTTTGTCGTTCTTCTTGAAGTTCCCATTCTGCTTCCCTTTACCCTTTTTGTTGAAACTGGTGGTCTTGTTGACCATCAACACTTGATGCTCCTTCTTGATTTCTACCTCCGCAGCCTTTAGCATTGCGAAGAGCTAGGGAATTGTTTTGTTCATCCCTTGCATATTATAGTTCACCACGAAGCTCTTGTAGCTTGGTGGCAGTGATTGAAGAATTCTGTCAATGACACTATCATCCGGAAGATTAACTCCTAGTTGAATCATGTGATTGCAGTACCCAGACATTCTGAGTATATGTTCACTGACAGAACTATTCTCCTCCATCTTGCAGCTATAGAACTTATTGGGGACTTCATATCTCTCAATCCGGGCATTTGCTTGAAATGTTAACTTCAACTCCTGGAACATCTCATATGCTCCATGACGTTCAAAACACCGTTAAAGTCCCGGTTCCAAGCCGTAAAGCATGGCACACTGAACTATCGAGTAGTCATCATCTTTGCTCTGGCAGACGTTCTTAACACCATCAGTTGCATCTGCAGCAGGCCTGGCACCCAGCGGTGCTTCTAGGACGTAATTCTTCTGTGCAACAATGAGGATAATCCTCAAGTTATGGACCCAGTCCGTGTAATTGCTACCATCATCTTTCAACTTTTCTTTCTCAAGGAACGCATTAAAATTCAATGGAACAACAGCACGGGCCATCTATCTACAACAACATAGACAAGCAAAATACTATCAGGTACTAAGTTCATGATAAATTTAAGTTCAATTAATCATATTTCTTAAGAACTCGCACTTAGATAGACATCCCTCTTATCATCTAAGTGATCACGTGATCCAAATCAACTAAACCAAAACCGATCATCACGTGAGGTGGAGTAGTTTTCAATGGTGAACATCACTATGTTGATCATATCTACTATATGATTCACGCTTGACCTTTCAGTCTCAGTGTTCCGAGGCCATATCTGCATATGCTAGGCTCGTCAAGTTTAACCTGAGTATTTCTGAGTGTGCAAAACTGGCTTCCACCCGTTGTAGTTGAACGTTGAGCTTATCACACCCGATCATCACGTGGTGTCTCCGCACAATGAACTTTGGCAACTGTGCATACTCAGGGAGAACACTTATACCTTGAAATTTAGTGAGAGATCATTTTATAATGCTACCGTCAATCAAAGCAGAATAAGATGCATAAAGGATAAACATCACATGCAATCAAATAAGTGATATGATATGGCCATCATCATCTTGTGCCTTTGACCTCCATATCCAAAGCACCGCCATGATCACCATCGTCACCGGTGCGACATCTTGATCTTCATCGTAGCATCGTTGTCGTCTCGCCAACTATTGCTTCTACGACTATTGCTACCGCTTAGTGATAAAGTAAAGCAATTACAGGGCGATTGCATTGCATACAATAAAACGACAACCATATGGCTCCTGCCAGTTGCCGATAACTCTGTTATAAAACATCATCATCTCATACAATAAAATTTAGCATCATGTCTTGACCATATCACATCACAACATGCCCTGCAAAACCAAGTTAGACGTCCTCTACTTTGTTGTTGCAAGTTTTACGTGGCTGCTACTGGATGAGCAAGAACAATTCTTACCTACGCATCAAAACCACAACGATATCTCGTCAAGTTGGTGTTGTTTTAACCTTCTCAAGGACCGGACATAGCCACACTCGGTTCAACTAAAGTTGGAGAAACGGACACCCGCCAGCCACCTATGTGCAAAGCACGTCGGTAGAACCAGTCTCGCGTAAGCGTACGTGTAATGTCGGTCCGGGCCGCTTCATCCAACAATACCGCCGAACCAAAGTATGACATGCTGGTAAGCAATATGACTTGTATCGCTGTCGGAGTAATTGGCCATGGATACCCCGAAGACGGCGAGACAATAATTTAAGACATCGGGGCTAGCAAAGCCCCTCAGTCCGACTGCCTGGCTGCTCCTGCCGGCTCCCCGTCCGACTACTCTGCCCGGCCGGCTGCCGGCTGCCGACTGCGCCGACCAGCCGGCTGCCGACTGCGCCAACCAGCCGACTAACGACTGCAGCCCGACCCGACACCGACCCGACACCGACAAGACATCGATGAGACGGCTGTACCGCAATGTCATCTATAGTGTACTGTGTGCCCTGGGCATTGATTTATAAAATGCCCCAGGGGACAAGCATGACATGCACCATGCCTAGCCCATGCCACTACATAGCTTGGTTTGTAAGCTACCCAAGGTAGCTTACAATCAACGCTACCACCACCTATGCCTACCACTATATAAGCTAGCCATCCATCCATCTATTCATCCATCCACACACATGTATGAGTACACATACTCATTCAGCCACACATGGACAGGCACATGTGCCGCACTAACTAGCTAGCTCTCATTGGTACCGATCTCAGATACAGCTCTAGGAGCACCTTGTACTGCCCGATGTACACCCCACATATATACCCAGACATGCAGGAGTAGGGGTATTATCTCTCCGGAGAGCCCCGAACCTGGGTAAACTAGTGCGTGCTACTCGCATACCCGCTCCCGGTCCTACCAGCAGCAGTCTTGCCCTCACACTAAGCCCTTGTGGGATCTGTCAACTCGCAAGCCCCCCGTGAGAATACCACGACAGTTGGCGCCCATCGTGGGCAGTACTATGCTATCGCGCTGCTGCTGGTTTCGCTGTCCAGGCGGGACCCTTTTTTCTTCATCACCTCCACCACAGCATCGCGCCATCTCTCCGGTAGCGCTCGGGGGATTTACATCGACCCGCCCCCGGAGCGGCCGCGAGGGGTGGCACGTCCTCGCCGTCGGCCTCCTCGTCATCACCACCGCAACATCGTCCGTCCGCGCGCGCCGCGCGTGGTGCCTCGCTTCGGTCGGCTGCATCTGTGCATGTGTCGTGCCGCGTCACTCGCGTCCGCTCCCCTCCGCGTTCTGCCTTGCTCCGGCCAAAATGCGCGTTTACCATTCCATATATCATCCATACAAGCTAGCTAGATGCAAGTCAACAATGGTCAAACCATTAGCCAAATACCCATCAGACAATGACCATGCAATAGTCAGATAATCCCCAGACAATGCTCAGGCAATGGTGTGGCTGTGCCTGTGCCTGATCATTGCTGACCGGCTGCGCCTTTGCCTATTCGCGTCGGCCTTCCCCGCTCTGGCTGGCCCTTCTAGCCGCTCCTCTCATGTGGCTGCCCGCGTCGCTCCAGGCCACAGCTCTGCCTCGCGCTGCTGCTTCCTGCCGTGTGCGTGCCTCCGACAACAACGTCGCCTCTGGCTCCCCTGCTGCCCCGCGCACCTGCGTCCCCGTGCTGCCTTCGTCCGGCGGCCAGCCCGCAGCTGGCCGCTCCTCCGTGCTGCCCCGCTCCTGGCCGGGTCTGGCTGCTCCACCCGCCTGGCTCCCCTCGCGCTTAGATGGAGCTCCGCCTGCTCCTCCCCGCCGGCTCCCACGCTGGCCAACTCCGCCAAGCCGCGCCCGGCTCCTGCCGCTTGCCGTCCCCGCCCAAAGCCGGACGGCCGGCTCCGCCACTTGCCAGCTCCACCACCTGTCGACTTCGCCCACCACCCAGCTGCGCCTTCACCCTCACCGGCCCCGCCCCGCGTCGGGGCTCCTCCAGCCGGTCTCGGCTCCGGGCCGCCTCTCGCCCCGCGTGCCCGTCCGACTCCGGGTGGCCGGCTCACCGCCCCGCTTCCGCCAGCACCTGGCGTGCGCCGTCCGGCCCCCGCTGCTCGCTGCTGCCGCCTTCTGCAAGCGGAAAAAGAAAGAGAAAGAAAAGTCAGAGGCCGGCTACTGCGAAAAAATAATAAAAAAATGTGTGTGTTCAACCGGCTGCCCAGACCCGAGTAAAGAAAAGGTCGGGTGCCCACGGCCGACTGGCAGAAAAAAAAGAGAATTGAGTTCGGGTGGAAAAAAGAGGTCGGCTGCCCACGCTGGCTAAGAGAAAAGTGACGCCGGGTGCCCAGTCGGCTGACTGAAAAAAAGAAAAAAAGAAAAGGAGGATCCGACTTTGCAGACTACAGTCTAGCCGACTGCTCTGGTCAATAGCCCGCGTTGCCGCTCGGCCGGCTGGTTTGTCTGCCCGCTTCGCTGCCTGGCCGCCCAATGAGCCGGTCCGGCTGAGCATAGCCGGCTGACGAGAAAAAGAGAAGAAGACAAAGTAGTCACCGGGAGATCTGGCCCGATTGCTCAGCAGTCGGCCTGAATCTCGGGGGCTACACCCAGTGGGTGCGCTGACGCGCCCCTGCGAGGAAGAAGACAAAATAGTCGTCTGCAGATCCGGCCCGACTGCTCAGCAGTTGGCCCGAATCTCGGGAGCAACACCCAGTGGGTGCACTGGCACGCCCGCATGGAAGATTGCAAGAAGCAAAAACAAGAAGAGTTTTGTCCGGCTGCCAGCAGCCGGCAGAAGAAAAAAAAAAGGGCACTGCCAGACTCCTCGCCACCTGGCCGGCTGCGCCAAGCCGGCTCGGCCGCATTCCGCTCGCCGCCTGGCCGGTCGAGCCTGACCGGCCGGGACCCCCCTTCGAGCACCTGGGGGCTCGAAGGCTACACCCAGTGGGTGCGCCAGCGCGCTTCGCGAGCGCCGAGCCGCGTTGGCTGTCTTCAACGACCTCTGCCGCGACCACACGAAAATCAATGTGAGCTCCTCACCCACATTTGTTTTGCATCGCGCAAGCACGGATAACCTCGAACGATGCTCGGGGGGCTATCTCCGCATTTTTATTACAATCGCCCACAACTCACTTGTGTTCTACTCGTGCATAGAACATCTACGCATAAACCTGGCTCGGATGCCACTGTTGGGGAACGTAGTAATTTCAAAAAGTTTCCTACGCACACACAAGATCATGGTGATGCATAGCAATGGGAGGGGAGAGTGTCGTCCACGTAACCTCATAGACTATAAGCGGAAGCGTTATGACAACGCGGTTGATGTAGTCATACGTCTTCACGATCGACCGATCCTAGTACCGAATGTACGGCACCTCCGCGATCTGCACAAGTTCAGCTCGGTGACGTCCCACGAACTCACGATCTAGTAGAGCTTCGAGGGAGAGTTCCGTCAGCACAATGGCGTGATGACGGTGTTGATGAAACTACCGACGCAGGGCTTCGCCTAAGCACCGCTACGATATAACCGAGGTGGATTCTGGTGGAGGGGGGCACCGCACACGGCTAAAGATCAATGATCAACTTGTGTCTTGGGGTGCC
>NC_041391.1:294852226-294909052 GCF_002162155.2 Triticum dicoccoides | reverse complement strand
GGCCGGCCAGGAGGAGGGCGCGCCAAGGGGGAGTCCTACTCCCACCGGGAGTAGGACTCCTTCTTTCCTAGTAGGAGTAGAAGAAGGGGAAAGGGAAGGAGAGAGGAGGAAGAAAAGGCCCCCCCTCCTTGTCCAATTCGGACTACAGGGGGAGGGGGAGGGGGGGCGCGGCCTGCCCTGCCCGCCCTCCTCTTCTCCACTAAGGCCCAATAGGCCCATTACACTCCTCGGGGGGTTCCGGTAACTCCCCGGTTCTCCAGTATATGCCCGAACTTGCCCAGAACACTTCCGAAGTCCAAACATAGTCATCCAATATATCGATCTTTATGCCTCGACCATTTCGAGACTCCTCGTCATGTACGTGATCACATCTGGGACTCCAAACTACCTTCGGTACATCAAAACACATAAACTCATAATACCGATCGTCACCGAATGTTAAGCGTGCAGACCCTACGGGTTCGAGAACTATGTAGACATGACCGAGACATGTCTCCGGTCAATAACCAATAGCGGAACCTGGATGCTCATATTGGCTCCTACATATTCTACGAAGATCTTTATCAGTCAAACCACATAACAACATACGTTGTTCCCTTTGTCATCAGTATGTTCCTTGCCCGAGATTTGATCGTCAGTATCTCAATACCTAGCTCAATCTCGTTATCGGCAAGTCTCTTTACTCGTTCTGTAATGCATTATCCCACAACTAACTCATTAGTCACATTTCTTGCAAGGCTTATAGTGATGTGCATTACCGAGAGGGCCCAGAGATACCTCTTCGACAATTAGAGTGACAAATCCTAATCTCGATCTATGCCAACTCAACAAGTACCATCAGAAACACCTGTAGAGCACCTTTTAAATCACCCAGTTATGTTGTGGCGTTTGGTAGCACACAAAAGTGTTCCTCCGGTAATCGGGAGTTGCATAATCTCATAGTCATAGGAACATGCATAAGTCATGAAGAAACCAATAGTAGTAAATTAAAACAATCAAGTGCTAAGCTAACAGAATGGGTCAAGTCAATCACATAATTCTCCTAATGATGTGATCCCGTTTATCAAATGATAACTCATGTCTATGGTTAGGAAACCTTAACCATCTTTGATTAACGAGCTAGTCATGTAGAGGCATACTAGTGACACTATATTGTCTATGTATTCACACATGTATTATGTTTCCGGTTAATACAATTCAAGCATGAATGATAAACAGTTATCATGAAATAAGGAAATAAATAATAACTTTATTATTGCCTCTAGGGCATATTTCCTTCACTTACTCATCGGCAGCCACGTATCTCCTCGGCTTCAGCGGCCGACGGGTGCCGTCGTCGCGGCACAGGGACCTCTTCCTCTTCAGGAGCGACTCAAGGCACAGGCGGCACCGACCAGACCCCGACGGGCGATCCTCAGGAGGGGGAGCGCTCGGCGTGGTATCTGGAGCAGGGGTCCCAAGGCCAGGGGCACCCGACGATAACTTCTGGCTCGCGGCTCCGGGGCCATTGGTGGGCTCCTCCTCGTCAGCAGCCACTTTAGAGCCACCATCCCGGGCGTCAGAAGCCCCTGCCTCCGAAGCTTGGGGTTGCTCCGGTTCTGCGGCAACTCCTTCCCAGGCCCCAGAAGCCTCAGGCTCCTGAGCCTCTGGCAGGGCCAGGCCTCCAGAGGAGCTCTCGACAGCTGATGGAGGCGTGCGTCCCCCTGCCTCCACACCGGAGGCACGTGCGGCAGGGTCAATCAGGAGAGGAGCCACAAAGACAGGGTTCTCGCTGGGCCCCTCAATGCCCTCGGGAAGCAACCCCCACTCGTCGAACAGAGGCATCTGTCCCGTGAAGGCCGCCTTGTTCGAGCACAGATAGAGAAGGCAGTCGCCCCTGGAAGGTCAGCAGGCTTGGACTCGCTGGTCAGGAGCTTGAGCACCATGCCCAAGGTATCAGCAACAAGTGACAGCTTCTACAGCCTCATCGGATCCCCGACGCCTGTGAAGTCCCACATCGGGCGAGAATGGCACTGGAGGGGAGCAATGCGCTGCTTCATGAATTCCTTCACCACCATTGGCACCATCACCTCCTGTTCCTGGAGCCTCGCCAGTCTCTTCCAGACAAAAATAAGGTGCCGGTCGGAGAGCTTCTCAAGGCACCAGCCGGAGCTAGGCGAGGCCGGCGACCCAGGAATCGAGAGCAGGGGGATGAATGCGTGGGCGTCCATCAGGAGCCACTGCTTCTAGAATCCCTTTGCGACAGGAGAAATCTCGAAGTCGATCCCCGAACCAGCGGTCGCGGCCATAGCTTCGAAGGTCACGCACCCAGAGCATTGGCGGGCATCCACCAACCGAAGCAAGAAGAAATGGTGAAACAAGGCCATGGAGGGAGTGATGCCCACCATGGCCTCGTAGAGGAAGGCGAAGACGGCAAGAAGGATGACAGAGCAGGGATCTAGATGCAGCAGATGGATCTGGTAATGCGACATCACAACATTGAAGAAGGGGGAGAAAGGAGGAATCATCCCAGCAAGAAGATCATGGAGATGGATGGGGATCTCAGTGGCGCTCATCTCTCTAGTTTGCCAAGATGGAGGGCGGACAGCTGTCGCCCTCCCCTCATTGGAATCGGCGGCAAGCACGTGGCGAACCTTGTCCAGCCCCTCTTCATTGATCACCGTCGATCGCTCAAGGGCTGGCTCCAGGGCCGGTGAAGGACCGGCCGGGGCAAGAGGCTTCCCCTTCTTGTTCCTCGGCTTGGGGGCCATGGCGAATACCAAGAGAGGACAAGGCGCCAGCGCCGGATCTATGGATGCAGCGGCAAGATTGGGAAGGAGGAAACAAAAGCCGAGCATGGTACTCTGCGAAGGGTGAGTTGCACTGACAATGAGCGGCTGCTGGGTCTACCGGATATCAAGGCAGCGTGGGAAAGTGGAGATGCCCACGTCCCATCAACCGCCACGTGTCTTCAAGGCCACAGGCCGATAGGGCCCGCGACGCTCTGCCCTTGCCTTTTGGCTTTGCCTAGAAGCCAAGTCCGAGCACACCTTGGGCCCGGGGGCTACTGTTGGCGTCCTAGATTTGGGGGTATCTAGCCCTGCCTGCCTGCGGCCCACCACGTGGCTCCATCGACGGCCTGGTATGGCCGGGTATCAACACCAACACCACAAGACCCTCGCGAGGGGTCAAGCCTCGCGAGGCAGACGATGCCAAGACCCCCGAAGGAAGCGGCCTCCTCAGGAGGGCTCCTGAGGGGCGGAGAGTTCTATGCAAGCTACCTCACGAGGCTCAGCTGACGTGAGCCATGACGACCAAGGCCAGGCGGGTGCCAAGCAGGTGCGGAGCGATGGTTTCCTCTTCGATGCAAAGGAGGAAAGCCACAGGCGCGGAGTCCCGAGGAATCAGCCAAAGGTTTCCATTCCGGTGCAACAAGACCAAGACCGCCAGGACGGTAGGACGAAGGTCATCGGCGAGCCCACCGCAGCGTCACGACCAGAGGCTTTTTGTAGGCGAAGACTACTTTTGTCAGGATAGACTGTACTACTTGTCCCCTTTCAAATCCCGCCATTGTGGGATCCCTTCCCGCTCATATTTGGGAAGAGGACCAAGGCCACTATATATAGGACTTAGCCACCACCATTGTAGGAGATCCATTCTCACCCGACCACCACACTAGCTCAAGAACACCTCACCTCCTGAGGCTTGTTTATCCACTGTACTTGCTCATCTGCAGCCTACAAGGCAATCCACCACACCACACTGGATTAGGGTATTACACCACAACGGTGGCCCAAACCAGTATAAATCTCTGTATCTTTGTGTCTCTTTGAGCTCGACGCGTTAGGCTTAGGAGGATCGCGAGTAGGTAGGCTGGGCAGGTTGAGATCTTCGCCTGCACCCCAGAGTTCGAACCTCTCAAGGGTTGTCGGATCCCTAAATCTGACACTAGCAGACCCCTTAAAATGTGTCGACCCACAAAATAACCGCTCATTTATGGTTTCGGGCAAAAAAATGCCCCGACCAGACACCGTATCAGCGCGCGAACTGTAAATTTTTTTGCAAGGCACGGAAAAACTTTGCCCTCAACCTTTAGATTCACGGGGTGGGTGGTCGACCCCAGCTCGACCCCTATCATCTGTGAGATTTGGAAGGAGGGACACTTCCGCGCGGCTCTTCCCGCTTCCCTCTCCCTCCTCCTCCAACCACCTCCCTCCGCTCGCCCTGGAGCACCTTCCCCGGCGTCCCTTCGCCGGCATGGAAGCCTCTTAGCTGTCGACGTCACCGCGGACACCATCCACGCGCCACCCCCTTTGGCGGATCTCGTCGGTGGCCATGCCGTGCCCGTCGTCGTTCAAGGTTGCACCGCGCCACCCCGCAGACAACATCATCATCCAGGGCGGCGGCCCCACCGACGCCACTGGGATGGCATGCCCGCCCGCCCGCCCAGCCGCATCCAATGCGAGTTTGGTCCATCAACCGCCAACGAAGAAGGGGAAGGCTTCCAATGTGAAACGAAAGAAGCTCATGGGAGGAGCTACCCCGCCAACACCTCCTCTGATTGCTCCGGCAAGAGCTTCCCCGAGCCCTCCCAGCGATGGCACTGCTGCCGCCCTCGAGGTGTTCAATGAAATGGGCAAGGTATGATTCTTTGATTTCCCGCACTTCTTTCATTTGAGTTCATTCCGCATGTACGTGACTTATCGAGCGCAATTGGAGCGACGGTATCCATCATGTGATGGCCGACTTCGTGCAATTGGACGACAACAGCGTCGACATCGACCAAACACCGATCAGTGAGTACGACTACAACGAGATGGATGGGGGCGTGCACGATCACGGGGAAGAAGGAGGAGTTTGGGAGGGGTGTACGACGAAGCGCAAGCAAAACACGCAAGATTGAAGAACTACACTCCATTGGAAGATAAAATTTTGATCAAGTCTTGGGAGTCGGTGTCTCTTGATGCGTGCACCAGCGCCGACCAAACTGCAAAGCGGTATTGGCAAAGGATCGAGGATCAATTCTTCCGCATAATGGAAAATTATCCCAACCGGACGCCACACACCTTTATATCTCTTCAAGGTCATTGGGACGTCATCAAGCCGATTTGTATCCGTTGGGCTACTTTCTTGATGCAAGTGCGCAATGCACCTGCAAGTGGTCGTTCAAGCCAACTATGTGAGTTCGCTTTCATGTCCCAAGCACAAATCTTTTGTCCAACTCGGAGCCGTTGCACAATTTGACATTGTTTTCGTTTTGTAGGATAAAATTGTGCAAGAAAGGTACAAGAATATGGAAGCTTCATGCAAAAAGGCATTTCAACTAGAGCATTGTTGGGAACTTCTCAAAGATAGCGAGAAGTGGAAGCTGATTGAGAAAGAATCTTCACCGAAGAGAGGTGCCCTCACCAAGATTGATGACGATGATGACGGCCCAAGAAACAAGAACAAACCCAATGGAAACAAGAAGTCCGAAGACAAGATCAAGAAGGAAATGAAGGCATCAAGCTTGCGGGAGAAGCTAGATGACATGGCCAAGTCCAATGAGAAATTGGTGATCAAGACATTGGAGGCTAAAAAGGAGTTGGCCGAGAAGAAGGCTCAAGAGAAGCAAGAGAAGTGGCAACTAATTAAGGAGGATTCCAACCGCAAGGCCGCCATTGAGGAGATGATGTGATGGTGGCCCGATCTTTCAATGAGAGTGGGGATAACTATCGATTTGGTGGATTTTGACCTTGACGATCCGGCTATACCATACCCGGCGATACGCTTCGACAATCACTAAACCAATCTCCAATGGTTATTGACCTTGCCGTAGGCACAATCAACCTGAACAACGAGGTTCGAGTTCCTGCAAGCAACCGAAGAACCAGTAAGAACAGGGGTGAATTGCAACTGAAAATGCGGATGACAAATTGAGTACAAACTAGATGCAAAGTTGGGGTTCCACTGTGGATCTCACAAGGCGGTAGTCCTACACGTCTCGTAGATGCGAATTGTAGCGAAAGCTAGACAATACAATAAAATCCAAGTCTAAACCCTAAGCTAGACTAGCTATTTATTAAAAGGCAATAATGCGGCCGGAACGTTTCGCTACTACTTCCGGTCGAAGGCAGTATGTGTTGTCCACAAATCGGACTGCTCGTCATACGTAGCTGGCCTTCCTGGAAGTTGCGCCAAGCACCTCGTGGTGTGGCCGAAAGCCAGAGGCCCAACCACGTGGTGATGTTGGCCCGTTAATCCAAGTCCCTTGGTGCACTTCATGCATGTACATGGATGGGACGTGACATGCATGCAAGAATGTTGCTCCATTTGATCCGAATGCACACTGTCTTCATCTTTTATCTCTCCTTTATTACCGAAGTAGGCTTACGCCTAGCTATATTGATATAGCAACTATCCGACACAACAATCCGATCCACGCTAGGGCAAACAGCACAAGCACGCCCAAAAGAAATAACAAGAGAAAATAAGAGAAGAAATGCCAACAACACCGGATCAACGAAAGCTACAGCACACCGCGATCGCTGCGCCCACCGAAGATAACCACCACGCTCCAAAGCCAACGAGTTGCCGTCTACCAAGCACCACCTTCAAGAAGGAATGCGACGATGGCGACGCTGCTACCCAGACGAATCCTAGGATTTCTCCCGGTACACGGAGGGTAGAGGGGGAGAGGGTCACTCGACGCCCTTCAAGAAGGATGGCGGCGCCCGCAGGCGTCACCGTGTTGGTGCCGGCAAGACCCGACATGAATTTCTCCCGACCTCTCGCGCCCACCACCCAGGACCAACCTTCGGCTCCACCACACCCGCCGCCCACCAACATGCGCCAAGAGTCACGAGGACACCGCCGTCGTCTCACCACGGCCAATGAAACGAGGCCGGCCGGATCCAAACAGGACACCCGAAGACAAGGACCGGCAGCACCGCAGCCACGAGGGAGGGAACAACCTCCACCGGCTAAGGCGGTAGCAGACCAGGCATAGCAGCAGAGGCACACCAGACCCCCTGTCCGGCTAGGCCCAGCATGGGCCCGTGAAGCTCTGCCGCCGTGCTGCAGCAGACACGGCACAGCAGCCGTCGTCCCTGTCGCGAGGAGCTCGCCGGAAACCACCCAGCAGGCCCGCCCCGACCCAGATCGGGCCCGTAGGGCCTAGATCTGGGCCAGCCGGGCGTCGCCGGTCGCCGCAAGCCATGGGCCGTCACCGTCGCCAAGGGGCAACGCCTCCGCACCGCCGCCGTCCAGATACGCGCAGGAACGCCGCCGGCCGAAGGGCTCCGCCGCCAGGACTGCTCGCCCGAGCCGGGGTCCAGCGACGGGGGCAGAAGGAGGGCCGCCACCGCCAGACTGCGGGGCGCCGCGCGGGCAACGCACGGTCACGCCCGCCGGCGGCAGCGGCGAGGGAGAAGGTGGGCGGGGACTCGCGGGGAGGGCGACGCGGGGGGCACGCGGGGGGTTGAGGTATGTCCCCTCTCCTCTATTCCTAAGTACAAGTAAATCTGAATATGAGTGTAATATTATATCCTCATCAGCCAGATCATATTTATAAAGGAGCAATAGTACCTGGCCATTTATTTGTCTCGCGCACACTCTAGTTATAGGTCCCGATGTATAACTAATGTAGGAGTGGCGGCAGGTGTAACTATGGCAGAGATGTCCTCATCACCCCCCCCCCCTTCTTGAATCGAAGTCATCCTCGAAATTATTTCTTCGTCCTTACCCAAATAAGGCTTTAAATCTACAACATTAAATGTGGGACTAACCTGAAATTCTGCAGGCAGATCAATCTTATATGCATTCTCATTAATTTTTTCTATCACCTTAAAAGGTCCATCTGCATGAGGCATTAATTTTTACTTTCATAAATCAGGGAAGCAATCTTTTCGCAAATGTAACCATACTAAATCACCTGGTTCAATAACAACACTTTTCCTACCCTAACTACCAGCAAGTTTATACTTGACATTCATGCGTTCAATATTTTTCTTAGTAGTCTCATGCATTTTCAATACTATCTTAGCCCGTTCTTTAGCATCAAGGTTTACCTTCTCCGAAGATGGAAGGGGTAATAAACCAATAGGCGCACGAGGTATAAATCCATAAACAATCTCAAAAGGGCATAACTTTGTGGTAGAATGAACTAAACGATTATAAGCAAACTCTACATGAGGTAAACATTCTTCCCACATTTTTAAGTTCTTTTTCAAAATAGCCCTAAGCATAGTAGACAATGAACGATTAACCACTTCGGTTTGACCATCAGTTTGAGGATGACATGTAGTACTAAATAAAAGCTTAGTCCCCAATTTTGTCCACAACCCCCTCCAAAAGTGGCTAAGAAATTTTGTGTCACGATCAGAAACAATTGTATTTGGCACACCATGTAAACGAACTACTTCTCTAAAGAACAAATTAGCAATGTGAGTAGCATCATCACTTTTATGACAAGGTATAAAATGTGTCATCTTAGAGAATCTATCGACAACAACAAATATACTATCCCTTCCCCGTCGTGTTCTAGGCAGTCCTAATAAAAAGTTCATAGGTATATCTTCCTAGGGAGTGCTAGGAACAGGAAGAGGCATATATAAACCATGTGGATTCAATCATGACTTAGCTTTTTGGCATGTCGTGCAGCGTGCAACATATCTCTCCACATCCCTTCTCATTTTTGGCCAGAAGAAATGACCAGCAAGGATGCCTTCTGTCTTCTTGACGCCGAAATGTCCCATAAGTCCTCCACCATGCGCCTCCTGTAACAACAAAAGACGAACAAAGCTATCTAGGATGCATAGCTTATTAGCACGAAAAACAAATCCTTCATTGACAACGTACTTGTTCCAAGTTCTACCCTCTCTGCAATTGAGCAATATATCTTTAAAATCGACATCATTAGCGTATTGCTCTTTTATAGTTTCGAGTCCAAAATTTTTGAAGTCAAGTTGTGATAACATGGTATAGTGTCTAGACAATGCATCAGCAATAACATTCTCCTTCCCTTTCTTCTAATAACATAAGGAAAAGGTTCAATAAATTCAACCCATTTTGCATGTCTACGGTTCAGTTTGCTTTGACTTCTAATATGCTTGAGTGATTCATGATCAGAATGTATGACAAACTCTTTAGGCCATAAATAATGTTGCCATGTCTCCAAAGTCCGACTTAGTGCATAAAGTTCTTTATCATATGTTGAATAATTCAGACTAGGCCCACTGAGTTTTTCACTAAGGTATGCTACTGGTTTGCCTTCTTGCAATAAAACACCGCCTAAACCAATGTTGCTAGCATCACATTCTAATTCAAACATCTTATTAAAATCAGGTAATTGCAGCAAAGGGGCGTGTGTAAACTTGTCTTTAAGAATAGTGAAGGCTTCTTCTTGTGCGTCGCTCCAAACAAATGGCACATTTTTCTTTGTGAGATCATTGAGCGGCACTGCGATGGTACTAAAATCCTTCACAAACCGGCAGTAGAACCTAGCAAGTCCGAGAAAACTTCGTACCTGTGTGACCGAGTTAGGGGTCGGCCAACTCTGGATCGCTTCAACCTTGGCTTTACCAACTTCAATTCCCTGCGTTGTCACAACATAGCCAAGAAAAGCGACTCGATCCGTGCAAAAAGTGCACTTCTCGATATTACCAAATAAACATGCATCACGCAGAGCAGAAAAAACATCACGCAAATGGTCTAAGTGTTCCTCTAGTGACTTACTATAAATCAGAATATCATCAAAGTATACTACCACAAATCGTCCAATGAAAGATCACAAAACTTCATTCATTAGTCCCATGAAAGTAATAGGTGCATTAGTCAATCCAAAAGGCATAACTAACCACTCATATAAACCAAATTTAGTTTTGAAAGCAGTTTTCCATTCATCACCTAGTTTCATACGAATTTGATGGTAGCCACTATGCAAGTCAACTTTCGAAAACACAACTGAGCCACTGAGTTCAATCAAGCATGTCATCTAATCTAGGAATAGGAAGACGATATTGAATTGTAATATTATTGATGGATCTACAATCAACACACATACGCGAAGTACTTTCTTTTTTAGGAACAAGTAAAATGGGTACAACACATGGACTAAGTGATTCACGAATATAACCTTTGTCGAGTAGTTCATGAACTTGTCTTTGAATCTCCTTGGTCTCCTCGGGATTAGTCCGATAAGGCGCACGGTTGGGTAATGAGGCGCCAGATATCAAGTCAATTTGATGTTCAATTCCTCTCGTAGGTGGCAGCCCCGGTGGTACTCCCTTTGGGAAAACATCATGATACTCCTGCAAAAGGTTAGCGACAACAGGAGGCAAAGAAGGAGGCATATCCTCAAATGAAAACAATACTTCTTTGCATATAAGAGCATAACATTCATCAGTTTGAGCATCTAACTCAAAATTTTAGCATCGTGTAGTTAAGAAAGAAGCACCTTTCAATTTAATTTCTTTAGATGTGCTAGGATCAGATTTGTGCATCTTATTAAATTGTTCTAACTCATCAACAACTTTCCGATTTTCAGATTTAGTGCGCTGAATATTTGTGTTTCTACTAGCCCTAGCAAGATCATCTTTTAAAATTTGCTCAGGAGACATAGGGTGTAGAATGATTTTCTTTCCTTTATGTGTGAGAGTGTACTGATTAGTTCTACCATCATGTAAACATTGTTTACCATACTGCCATGGCCTTCCTAGTAACATAGAACAAGCTTGCATAGACACAATATCGCAATCAATAGTATCATGGTATGAACCTAAAGAAAAAGGAACTCTCACCATGCATGTTACCTTTACCTTTCCACCATCATTAAACCATTGAATGTAGTAAGGTTGTGGATGTTGTCGCGAAGGTAGGGATAGCTTCTCCACTATGTCAATGCTTGCTAAATTGTTCCAACTCCCTCCATCAATGACTATGCGAACGGAATGCTCCTTGATGACTCCTTTGATGAGGAAGAGGTTGTGACGTTGATCCTTCTTTACTTTGACAATCTGAGCACTAAGTACACGATGTGATATAAGACTCATGTACTTATCGGCGTCGGCGGCGGTCACATGTTCTTCCTCTTGCTCCGGTCTTGTGTCATCGTCTTCATGTGCAACAAGCAAGGGATATGTGTCTTCATCAAAATCACTAGCGGAGTCGTACTCGCCATCTTCATGAATGATCAGTACACGCTTATTAGGACACTCCTTCATGACATGGCCAAATCCCTTACAAGTGTGGCACCGGATATCCTTTGTTCTTTTGGAGGAAGCGGACAATGATGACGAACTTTTTGTTGGAATTTGTGTAGTACTTTTCAGTGGTGCCGAAGTGTGTGATGCTGAAGTTGATGAAGAAGGCCCCGGTCGAGAGGTTGCAGGTGCTGTTGTAGAGGTGCGACTGGACGGGGCAGTAGGGGTGTGAGGCGCCCATGTGGAAGTACGACCTGCACAAAAATTAGGACGCATTCTCGAACGACCCTGCACTTCATGTTCAGCATGTATAGCAAGATGGAATAAACGGATCATTGAATGATAATCCTTATAAGCAAGTATGTCATAAATTTCTCTATTCAATCCACCCAAGAACCTAGCCATAGAGGCTTCCTCGGTCTCAACTAAACCACAACGTAACATGCCCATTTGCAATTCTTGATAATAGTCTTCCACAGATTTAGATCCTTGGTTCAAGCATTGTAGTTTATTTAGCAAGTCACGTTCATAATATTCGGGAACAAAACGACGACGCATTACTAATTTTAAAGCTTCCCAAGTGACAGGAATATTATTAGGATGTTTACGACAATGTTCTCTCCACCAAACAGAAGCAAAATCACTAAACTCACTAGTTGCAGCCCTAAATCTTTTATCATCAGGAAAATCATGGCAAGCAATTTTTTGATCAACTAATAATTCCCAGTCAATATAAACATCCGGATCATATTTCCCATCAAAAGGAGGCATGCCAAATTTAATTCTACCCAAAGAGTCATCATGGCCACGTACCTGAGGATGCTGGGAGCATCCCATACCTTGTTGATTATTGCGTAGTCGACGATGATCATGATCATTGTTAGCGTTAACAGCATCAGGATCCTTAAAATCACCATCATAGTTGTCATCTTGGATGTCCTCAAGTGGGCTTGCTATCGAGTTGGCATTGCGAGGACGGGGCTGGTCGACGGCATCTGTGTATGAAAGAGGGTGCCTCGGGTCTCCTAGGGGCACCCGACAAGCTCGTTGTAGACCTGTGTTGGTGGCTGGAAGACGTGTAGCAGCAGTGGAGGCACCACCCAGACGGGCATCCTGGGCATTGAGATGTTTCATGATAGATGCAAGTGTTTGAGTGAACGTCTCATTGCTATTCTCGATCAACTTGAGACGTTTATCAAGTGCGCCCTCGAACGATGTGAACCGCTCAGTGTATGCATGCACATCCTCCTCAAGGCGTGCCACCATGGCTTTCATGTTGTCTTCGTCACCTGCCATGGTTAGGATGAAACAAGAACAAAATCACAAGTTTATTGCTCCTACAGTAACTACGGTGAGGCGGTGGAAAATGCCTCTCAACTCTCGAGCAATTACCAAGCTCTTAACTGTTCTTACCGTGTTGCAGTGGTTGTCGGCCGTTGGCGATGTCAAAAGTTATCAAAAGATTGATATAGCGATTACCAAGTGACCGAACAAGGTTATATAGGAGGTGGAGTTGGGTGAAGGTTTCCTCAACTCACAATATGTGGCACAATTAAGCAAAAAGTGATGCAAGCTGAATAATTGCTCAAACTCCTAACTAGTGCTGGCAGTCGACTAGTAAGAGATAAAACAATCTAAGCCTAGATACTGAATCAAGGGAGTGGAAACCGATAAAAATATGATAGCTCTAAGTAGCTAGATATAAGTGAGGTATAAACGCCGTGTATAATAAATCTCGAAAGCAAATGATAAATGACGCGACGATGAACACTGTAGCAGCAAAAGAATGTCTAGAAAAGAAAATATCAGCCCAAAACATATGCTAGCCGGCCTGATTTTTTTTCAACTTTTTCTTTTAACTTTTTTTTCTTTTTTTTCTTTTTTTCTTTCTTTTTCTTCTTCTTTTTTCTTTTGTATTTTCCTGGCAGGCCGGTTACTAGCAGAAGTCACGTACACAAAGTTGAGCCTAAGAGACACGCAAAGACATTGTTGAAACTTTTGCTAATAGAGCTGCAAAAGTGAAGAGAAAAGAACACGAGTACAAGGTGGTGCTAGCTGGCTGTAGGGTAGCTGGATGTAAAACATACAGGAAACTGACGCAGTGCGCAGCTGGTGGTGTATAGCGCGTGGAGCAGACACAAACTTCAAAACGGCTGGTGTCTTGTGTCTCTATTGGGGAGGGACGCAGAGCGATAGACGCAGTTTGCCAGGATGTCTGGTATCACGCGAAGTGCAAAGCGTGGATGGATGTGACGTTGCACGGAATATGTAATGCGAAACAACGCCTGATAAAATATTGTAGCAATGGAAAATCAAGGCGTTCGTTGACAAAGAAATCAGAAACAACCGATCGCAATCTTGCTTGTTTTTTCTTTCTTTAGAAAAGAAGGCAGGCGAGCTTGCGGCAGAAGATATGGTCGACAAAAACAAGTTCAATCTAGTAGAGAATTTTTTTCCCGAACGAATCTAAACCAGCACTAAGTCTAGGACTAATGCAACCAACAATTCAAGTACACAACTACGAGATGCAAAAATTGCTAAAGGCTAAAAAGGTAGGTGTAATGGATGAATTAATCTATTTTTTTGGCTTTTTGTGGGTTTATAGGATAGAAAAATAAACTAAACTACGAAAACTATAAATCGCTCACCGATGAACCTGAAAACTGATACCACTTGATGTGACGGCGGCCCAATCTTTCGATGAGAGTGGGGATAACTATCGATTTGGTGGATTTTGACCTTGATGATTTGGCTATACCGTACCCGACGATACGCCTCGACAATCGCTAAACTAATCTTCGATGGTTATTGACCTTGCCGTAGGCACGATCAACCTGAACAATGAGGTTCGAGTTCCTGCAAGCAACCGAAGAACCAGCAAGAACAAAGATGAATTGCAACTAAAACTACGGATGACAAATTGAATACACGAACTAGATGAAAAGTTAGGGTTCCACTGTGGATCTGACAAGGCGGTAGTCCTACATGTCTCGTAGATGCGAATTGTACCGAAAGCTAGATAATACAATAAAACTCAAGTCTATACCCTAAGCTAGACTAGCTATTTATTAAAAGGCAATAATGCGGCCGAAACGTTTCACTACTGCTTCCGGTCGAAGGCGGTATGTGTTGTCCACGAATCGGACTGCTCGTCGTACGTAGTTGGCCTTCCTGGAAGTTGTGCCAAGCGGCAAAATTTTGTGTTTTGACCCTTTTCATGTATAAAAATGAGATCTAACCCCGGTATGAAAAAAAATCGACATTTGACCCTTTTGCTACCGCCGTAGACCCTGGCGGTAGGGTTGTACATGCTACCGTCGTCCGCCCTGGCGGTAGCTTGCTTGACGTCGTCTGGCCGTTAACGGCCGTGTACACGTGGCAAAGGGACCTACCACCATCATCTATGGCGGTGGGCTCTTGCACCCTACCGCCGAGGTCTCTGGCGGTAGGGTCCTGGATAAGGTTGTGAGGAGGGGGTTGTGCTGCTCCCCCACCCACTCATTCACCCCACTCTTCTTTCATGCTCAAGCTCTCTCCCCCTCTTCTCCCCCACCAAATCACCCATTAGATCCCCCTCCATTGCTTGAGATTTGGCTAGTGGATCGAGGCCATTTGCATCACCCAAGGTACCTCCCCCATCCCTCTTCATTTGGTTGGTTCAAATCATGCATTTTGCTCATTTTGGTGGAATCACTAGTTCATGGTTTTGTTGTGGTGAAATCAATGTATATGATGCATTTAGGGTAATGTTTGTGCTTTGACAATGTATTGTGTCACTAGCATTGTTTGGGTAGTAAGAAATATCATTTAGGGTTTTGTTAGGGTTAATGACATGGTTAGAGTTAAGGTTATGGTTATGGTTATGCTTAAGTAAATGCTTATATGACGAACGTTATGGTTATAGTTTAGTTAGGGTTTTGTTAGAGTAGTCACCTCTCGAATTATAGCTTAATCTGCTACTAGGGTCTTAGTTTTTGTCAAGAGATGGTTAGGATTTTTGCCTTTGATGACCGTTATAGTAATCCCTCGACTTGTAGGTCAGAATCGATCATCTTTGTTGAGACTTCCGCGGAGGCGGCAGCGAAGCGTGAACGTGCAGTCATTGAGGAAAAGATGGACTTGTGGGTCAAAGACGTTGATGCATTGAATGCGGCTTGTAGAGATTTTTCAAAGTATTATGTGTCGAAGTGCAACGATGCCAGAGTTAAGTTATACGAAGCTAAAGAGAAAACATAAGCAAGCTCAAGAATGAAGAGAAAAATCATAGACGTGCTCTTGCAAGGCAAACTGCATTGTGTGGAACAAGGGGTGAAGTGAATGAGATGGACTTTAACAACCCTGGCCAGATCATTGATTGGCTAGTTAGGCAACCATCATCGACGATACTTAGTCGGGCAACTCGTTTGGCTTGGGTCCGTGAAAGAAATGATGTCATTTGTTGCAACCCCGGGCCGTACGACAAAGATATCTTGTTGATGGAGTAGTAGAGGGGGTTGAAACAAATGATGCTGTAGTGTCATTTGGACTGTAATGGCATGTACCCTTATCATTTATGCAACCTATGTCATTTGAACCAGTGAGAACATTATGTAACCTAGGTCATTATAAATAAGTTATGCTTTGTTTTTGTATTGTATCATTTGATTTAAGTTATGGTTTGTTCCATTTCATGTAGCATGGAAAACATGACCCCGGAGCAGTTGAAGAAAGTATATGAGAAGTGTTATGGCATTGCATCTAAGAGTTTGGCGGCAGCGTCTGAGAAGATTGTACCGGAGCGAGAACTTGGTATCAAGAGGGAGCTTGAAGCATGGTTCAAGATCAATGATGAGGAGTGGGCTGCCATGATGGATATCAACAAGTATTCATTCATGGAGGAACCTTCTCATCATAAGGAGAGAAAATTTTTCCATAGGCTTGTGAAAGGAAAAGAGAAGATACTTGATGAGCCGCACGAGAAGGAATATGCTTGCAGACATGCTGTGGCAATGGAGATCTTTTTCTCCGTGAACAAAGAAGAATTCCGCGAGCTGGACTTGAGAAAACCCGGACAGGTCATTGGATGGGCAATAATACAAGGCAAGTCAGAGATTCCGGAACGGCGTGCTCGATGGGCATGGTTCCGCGAAGCGAAAGGTGTGTTGGAGAATTGGGCGGGATCATTGGATTTTCAACTGAAGCCTAATCCTGATCGTGACGCACAAATTGAACGTCTTATGCGTTTTAGATCTTTCTTTCCAAAGTAGAAAATGTATGCTCGCGCTTGAGTTTTGTAGTTTGAACTTATGTCATTCAAATCGCTAGAAGGGGGACATGGATCAGTTATGTATGTCTTTGCTACTTGATCATTTGTAGTTTGAACTTATGTCATTCAAATCGTTAGAAGGGGGACATGAATCGCTAGAAGAGTGTCATTTGTGGATGTAATGAACTATATGCTCAGTTATGCATGTCTTTGCTACTCGATCATTTGTGGATGTCATTTGTGGATGCTTAGATCATAGAAGTTTGTAAGAAATGGAAAGGAAAATCGATATAAAGTAAATGAAGTAGGCGTACCTCATATGCTACTCCACCGTACGTCATGTCATCCCTTGTTGTGCCACCCGGCTCATCGACTTGGTAGATTTGTTCTTTTTCATTGAAACTAATGATCTGTTGACGCCAAGACTTGCGCGCTTGATGCTTCAACCAATCCTCAACTTTGAAATTCCATTTTCTCACCTATCCATTTGGCCGTCTCTTCGGAATGCCTCGGAAAATACTCGTTGAGCTTGAAGAAGGTATATTTCACTATTGCAGTGACCGGCAAGGAATGGACACCCTTGAGCACGTTGTTGAAGCATTCCACCATGTTACTTGTCATGTCTCCGTATCGGAAACTTCCTTCGTCGTAAGCACGTGACCACTTATGCTTCTCCGGAAAATTCCTTGTCAAGAATTCTCTCCCTCCTTTATTCTTCTCCAACGCCTTGAATAGCTTATCATAGCGGCTTTGAAATGTGTCGGTGTTGAATGCCACACAAACATGGGTAAGATCTTTGCAAAACTCCTTACTCTTGCATGCACGGTAAAAGTTTGCCACGAAATGCCTCATGCACCAATGGTGTTGGAGCTTTGGATAGCCTGGAATGTCAACTTCTATTGCTTTGAGAATCCCATGATGGAGATCCGATATGATACACACCTCTCTTTTGGGGCCAATCACCTTCAGCCACACATGATCCATAAACCACTGCAAATTATCATCGTGCTCGGAAGGCACCAACGCAAATGCCACCGGCAACACATTGTCATTGGACGTGTGGGCCATTGCTACCATCAACGTGCCCTTGTACTTTCCGGTCAAGAACGTGACATCAATTGACAACACGGGGCGGCAATGCCTAAATGCATTGATGCATTTCCCGAAGCTCCAAAAAGCTCGATGAAACACTCCCTCGATTGACTCGACCCTATGGCGCATGCCCGGGTTTCGATGAGCAATGGCTCCCAACATTCTCGGAAGAATGTTGTACGCGGCGACATAATCACCATGCAACATCCTTATAGCCTTTCCTTCGCCATCCACACCTTTCCATACTTGATCAGCTACCCGAATCTTTCAAAGACCGAACTAATGAGGAACTTCACCTTCATGGTTGGATCATGGGATATCTCATTCAACAATTTATAGCCTAGATACTCGGGAGTGAGTTGGCGGTGTCCCTTTCTTCGGTCTGCTTTCTCCAGCAGTATGCACTTGTGGGTGGCCACACAACTCTTCAACTCCCATTGCCCGGTTTCCTTGATCTTTCTTCCACGGACCTTCCATGGGCAACCTTCTTTGTCACATTTGATTGTGTAGCGCAATTTTTTGTTGGAATGACCAACAACCAATGGCCTATGGTTCCGAATGGCATAGTCACTCAACCATATCTTGAACTCTTGCAAACAACCAAACTTGATCCCTTTCTTCAAATGAGCATTCTCGTCCTCACCCGGTGGCCTTGGATCACCCATCCTCGGGCAAGGTGATGGTTCGATCAAGCCCAACCTAATGCCACCATCAACAACGGCCTTGTCGGCAAGGCTAAGATCACGAAACAAAAAGGGTCCTCTTTCCTTACCATTGACCTTCTTGTCAATTTAATTTTCTTGCGTTGTGAATCCATCCTCATCCAATTCTTCCGGTGGACCCTCATCATCCGACTCATACCTACACATACGGCTATAAGGGAGGTTCCGGTCCATGTCTTGTTGATGCACAATGACATCCAAGTCACCAATGGGATTGTAATGAATCTCTTCTTCTTCCGCATACACATCATCTTGAGCAATAGCATCTCCATCAACATGAGCAATGGCATCTTCATCAACATGAACATTTGCATGTTCATCAACATGAGCAACGGCCTCATCTCCAACATGATCATCACCTACAAGAACTATTGCTCTAGCATTGATGTCCTCTTCATTTGGTTGGCTACTTGGTGGTTGGCTAGTCGCATTGTGGTCATACACCATGACAACATCATGTATTGGGGAGGACACATTCCGGTTCAAGTCAAGTAGTGGCCGAGGAACTTCAACCTTTACTTGTCTTGTGGCAAATAACTCAAGTGACTTGTCTTGTGATCCCTCAACTTTCTCCTTATACACATCCCAATGCAATTGAGAGGTGATGGGCATACTCTTTAATCGGGATGTTACTCCCACTCCCACATCATACCGCCAATAAGCTTCACACCATCACTTGGGTTAATCCAATTGAGAACGCTTCTCACTTTCACGACAATATCATCATAGCTCGGGCTTGTGTCAAAAACCATGGCCTCCTCCCCTTCGTCGGCATTTCCATCCATGAAAGCCGCCTTGTCCAAATAATGCACATTCACTAGTTTATCCATCTAAAAACAATGAAACAAAATTGAGTCATCCATGGACCGGCCATTTCATATGGATGAACCATCTAAAATATAACATTTGAATCTAAGATCTAGTATACCTTAATCATAGCACTAACCCTAACCCTAACCTAACTAAACCCCAAACCCTAACACTTAAGCTAGCTTGCCACAACAAAGAGTGACACATATTACTTAGATCAACCATAAATACACCATAAATGCCCCATAAATGTGACATAAATGCACAATAAATGCTAAACTAGAGGAAGAACTAGGGGGTTGCAAAACTAGTTGATTCCAACAAAACTAGATGATTTGAACCAACCAAATGAAGGGGGGATGGGGGAGGTACCTTGGGTGATGCAAATGGCCTTGATCCACGGGACAAATCTCAAGCAATGGAGGGGGATCTAGTGGGTGCTTGGGTGGGGGAGAAAAGGGGGAGAGAGTGAGAGCTCGGGGAGGAAGAAGATGAGTGGAGTGGGTGGGTGGTGAGTGGACCCCACCAAACCTTATCCTCCAGGACCCTACCGCCAGAGACCTCACCGGTAGGGTGCAAGAGCCTACCACCATAGACGGCGGCGGTAGGTCCCTTTGCCACGTGTACACGGCCGTTAACAGCCATACGGCCGTCAAAGCAACCTACCGCCAGGGCGGACGGCGGTAGCATGTACATCCCTACCGCCGGGTTCTACGGCGGTAGCCAAAAGGGTCAAATGTCGAGAAAAAAATTCATAACGGGGTCAGATCTTGATTTTATACGTGAAAAGGGTCAAAAGACAAAATTTTGCCACGCCAAGCACCTGGTGGCGTGGCCAAAAGCCAGAGTCCCACCCACATGGTGATGTTGGCCCGTTAATCCAAGTCCCTTGGTGCACTTCATGCATGTACATGGATGGGACGTTGAAAGAGCAATCATGCCCTTACATCATGTTTTGATGTTGCTGACAATCATACATGCTGGGGACTAACAATGGTTGTCAAGTAAATCTTAGGTATTAGTCCCCGGTTCATCGATGTGTGTGGATCAAGAGCTTACAAGTGGTTTTACTCCAGGATGAAGCATAAAAGTTGATTACATAGTTTGTTTTCTTGAGTATAGGATCCCGCACTATTAAGAGGGGATCGATAGGGTTAGTTAAAGGCTTGCTCTTGCCACGAACTTCCTAACCATACATGCACATGCCAAAAACCTTCATTTTCTATCTCTTGACCGCCGGATGTCCGGCCTCCTTGCTGGATATCCGGGCCTAGACATCCAGAATACAGTAGTATACTGGGTTGCACGCCGGATGTCCGGACTTTCCCCGGATGTCCGGGCCTTCCTGTTATGCCGGATGTCCGGGCCCATTCCGGATATCCGGGCATAGCTATCCAGAGAATGTTTTTATGCTGGGTTGCGCGCGGGATGTCCGGCCACCTATCGGATGTCCGGGTCTTCCTGATATGCCGGATGTCCGGGCTTGGGCCCCGGATGTCCGGCCCCTCTATTCTTTTGTTCTGCCTTTGTTCTGTTCCTCGCAGCTTAGCATGTCGGATGTCCGGCCCCTAGCCCGGATGTCCGGCCTGCTCACTCACTTACACTGCAACGGCCATATTCTAGCTCACACTATATATAGCCCTTCTTCCCCACGGGAGAGGGTCGATCATTCACTTTGAACAAACCCTAGAACACTTCTCACTCTCTCTCTCTCATTCCTACACACCAAATCTTAGATCCCCAAGGGATTTGAGAGCTTTGGAGAGAAGTTGTCCGATCAAGTGATAGATCCACTTCTCCCCCTTCTTTGCACCCAAGGAATTCGTGATTTGAGTAAGCCTTGAGCTTTTCCCCATCGATCTTGTTACTCTTGGAGGTTGGAGACTCCTAGGCGGTAGGAGTCTTTCGGAGAGGAATCGACCTTTGTGATTACCCCCGGAAAAGTTTGTGAGGGTTTGCAGACCACCCCAAGGTCTACCACTAGTGGTTGAGAAACGCCTTCATGGTGTTGTCTCAAAGGGAGAATAGGGTGAGCCTTCGTGGCGTTGGTGTGCCTTCATGGTAACATCCACCTCTCTAACGGTGACGTAGCTTCCCTCCAAGGAAGTGAACATCAACATACATCCTCGTCTCCCGGAGTTGCGGTTATTCCTAACCCTAACTCTCTACTTGTGGTTACTTGTCTCTTAGCACTTACTTATATCACATTGTGCTTGTTTACTTACATACTTGTGTTTCTTGTTTATCTTGCTTAAGACTTAATACTACACTTACAATTGTTAGGCTCACTTTCATATTCCGCATTAGTGCCTAAAATTGCTAAGTAACAATTAAAATTTGTAATTGTACCTATTCACCCCCCCTCTAGGTCCATCTCGATCCTTTCAATTGATACAAGAGCCTCGTGCTCTATTCTTGTGGCTTAACCGCCCTAGAGCGAGATGAACCCGGATGGGACTCCCCTGGTTGCAGATCCTGTGGATAAAGGCGAGGCTTCTTCTGAAGTCAAGTCCTTTACATCTGAGGATCTGGAACGGGCCCTTGCTAAGCAAAAAGAGGAGCATGAGGCTTCTCTTGAGGCCTTGGTCCAACTGAGATTAGCCACGTTCTCCACGATGCTTGCACCACTCTTGGGTGGTGCGACTTCGAGGCCAACCGTGCCTACTTCGTCTCTTGGTCAACAACCTCCTAGCACTGAACACACCAGTGTTCCTTGGCTTTATGCAAGACCTCATGTTGAGAAACCAAGATATAATCCTCAAGGAAGACCTCCTTTACTTAGTGCCACTTCCGATTTTGCTTTGTGGAGAGTTGTTATGCAGGATCATCTTCGACATGGAAACGATTAGATGCTGGAGATCTTGGAGTATGGCTATCATGTGGTTGATCCAAAGAACCCTACACCAAGAGAAATTTATGACAAGAATCTCAATGACACTGCAATCATGTGTATAAGGAGAGGTATGGATGAAAAGCAAAGGAGATCGTTCATACACATCACAAGTGCCAAGGAACTATGGGAAAGTGTTATACGATCCAAGACTGGCACTTCTACCCTCCGGAGTGCTCAATATGAAATTGCCAAGGGGCAATTGCAAAACTTTTGTATGGAGAAAGGTGAAAACCCCAATCAACTTCATGAGCGCCTCATGACTCTCACTGCCGATATCGAGTCATGTGAGTGTGACAAAACACAAGATGGATTCAACATGACTAAGAGATTCCTTGTGGATAAGTTGCTTCATGCTCTTGCTCCATATCACCACCAAATGGTGTGGGACATAAGACAACACCATACCTTCAAGGAAATGACTACAGATGACATCATATCCACCTTTCAACTATTTGAAGAGTCAAAGGCTAATGCCACAAAACATCTTGCCATGCATGGTTCCCCATCATCAAAGGTCAATCTTGCATTGAAGGCCAAGCATGTATGTGAAGATGAGCAAAGTGAAGAAGAAGAAGATGATGATGATGAAGATGGTGATGAGATTGAATCCGACGAGGGCCCTTCATATGAAGATATGGCTCTCTTTGTCAAGAAGTTTAGCGCAAGAAAATTCAAGGGAAGATTTCAAAAGAAGAAAGTAAGAAAATGCTACAACTGTGAGGAAACCAACTGCTTCTCCAATGAGTGCCCTTATGAGAAGAGAGAAGATAAACCAAGGTTTCCAAGACCTTTCCTAAGAAGAAATTGCCAAATCCTTTGAACTCCAAGCTCAAGAAGAGAGATGGGAAAGCAATGGTTGCTCAAGACGAATCCGATCCGGATGATGTTAGTGGTGTTGCCGGAGTTGCTTAAGACTCTCAAAACACTTTGAGGTTAGTAAACAAAAGTGGTGACGTGGTCACTTACAACTACATGAAAGATTACAAGGGCAACGCTCACAAGTGCCTAATGGCAAAGGCCATGATAGAATATGGAGAGGACCAAATCTCTCCTGACAAGGTCAAGGTAACTCCGTAATCAAATCCTCCTCTTTTCACTCCTTCTACTCCTAGTGATGAGTATCTTGATGCGGAGGATAGCTATGAGGATGATGATCTAGATGATCCTATGCTTGCTAAACTTAATAAGTTCATGTGTTCCCTCAAAGGAAAGAAGCTCACTATGTTTTGCATGCTTATGGAGATGGTGAGTAAGCACACCATCACCGTTAAGGAACTCGAAACCCTCGTCACCGAGGAAAAAGGAAAATGTAAAATCCTTGAGCGAAAAGTACAATATGAGGAAACACGAAATGATGAACTATGCTTAAAAATTGGTGCAAATATTGATGTTCATACTAATGACCTTGCCTCCTTGAAAAAGGCTATTGACTCTTGCGAAGAGTTGATGAATGATAAATGTAAGCTTGTGAAGTCTCATGCTTCTTTCTCTAAGGATTGTGAGCTTCTATCCGTGTCTCTCAAGACTAAGGAAGGAGAGCTCAACGTTCTTACAAAGAGTTTTGGAACGCTCAAACTTACTTATCTTGAAACTCTAGCCAAGGCTTACTCTTCTCCTATTATAAATGATGATGCTTGTACTACTAACTCTAGTAGTGATCTAGCATCTATTCTTGAGGAGAATTGATTTCTCAAGGCTCAAGTCGAGAAAGGTCTCATGACATGTGCTCAAGGGCAGAAGAATCTTGATGAGATATTGAGTCAACACAATGAGGTGTTTGCCAAAGAGGGTCTTGGATTTGACCCAAGCACAAGCAAGAAGAAGACGCCCTCTCAAAAGTGCACAACCCCTCTAAAGGAAACATTTGTACGAGAAGGGAACAAGGAGAAAGGTAAGGTTGTGAGTGGGAAGGCCACAAGGGGCATGCCCACTCTCAACAAGCCTAAAGAGTTCATGCCTCCATCCTATGTACTTCGTAAGACTAAGGATGGAGAAGTCTTTGCAAAATTTGTTGGTCCTCGAAATGCATTCCGGTTTTATGCTATTTGGGTCCCTAAGACCCTTGGGACTAACTTGAGAGGTCCCATTGAAAAATGGGTGCCTCTAACCAAGTCTTAATTGTGTGTAGGTTGACTTCTCCGATGGAGTGAAATGGGTGATTGATAGTGTATGTACAAATCATATGACCGGAGATAGCAAATTGCTCTACGATTTCATGGAAGCTATTCAACCATTTATGAGCATTATGTTTGGTGGAGGTTCAAAAGGATAGGTACTCAGGTTGGGCAAGGTGGCTATCACAAATGACATGTCGCTTGGAAATGTCATGCTTGTCCAATCCCTTAAATACCACTTGCTTTCTGTTCGCCAATTGGCTTCTGTTGGTTATGATACACTCTTTGGACTAACGGATGTGAAAGTCTTTAAGAGAGATACTCTCGAAGTGGCCTTTTTTGGAGAGTTGGATGGCAACCTTTACACGGTTGATTTCTCGAAAGAGAGCACATTCCATGCAACTTGTCTAATGGCCAAGGCTGACAAGGGGTGGCTATGGCATCGCCGGCTAGCACATGTCGGCATGAGAAATCTTCAAGATCTCTTAAAGGGGAATCACATCCTTGGACTAACCAATGTCTCCTTTGAGAAAGATCGTGTGTGTAGTGCATGCATTGTTGGGAAGCAACATCAATCAAAGCACCCACCCAAGAACATAGTATCTACTTCAAGGCCCCTGGAGCTCCTTCATGTGGATCTTTTTGGGCCTCCTTCATGGGATAGTCTTGGTGGGAAAAAGTATGGCTTGTCATTGTTGATGATTACTCAAGATATACATGGGTGTTCTTCCTCAAGTCCAAGGATGACACCAAGATCACCTTCATTGATTTTGCCAAGCAAGCTCAACGCAAGTTTGACAAAGAAATCCTGGCAATAAGAAGTGACAATGGCTCTGAGTTCAAGAACTATACCTTGGAAGAATTCCTTAGTGACGAAGGGATTGAGCATCAATATTCAGCTCCATACACTCCTTAGCAAAATGGTGTAGCCAAAAGGAAGAACCGTACACTTGTAGAGATGGCAAGGTCCATGCTGGATGAATACAAGTCACCACATAGTTTTTGGGCCGAAGCTGTGAACACCGCATGCCATGCATCAAACCAGCTCTTCCTCCGCACTATATTGGAAAAGACTCCATATGAGCTTCTAACTGGGAACAAGCCAAATGTCAAGTACTTTCGTGTATTTGGGTGCAAATGTTTCATCGTCAACAAAAGAGAACGGTTAGGAAAATTTCAATCCAAAACAATTGAGGGTATATTTGTTGGCTATGGATCAAACTCTCACGCCTATAGAGTCTACAACAAATCCAATGGATGTGTTGTAGAAACTTGTGACGTGGTGTTTGATGAATTTAATGGCTCCCATGGGGAGCAAGTTGATCTAAGTGATGCAGGTGAAGAAGATTCTTCTCAAGACATTTTGACCATGGGTGTTGGTGCACTTCTTCCTATGGAACAGGAACCTCATGATGATGACGACGAAATTGGAAGTCTCACATATCATCAAACTACTTCAACACCCATACCATTACAAGCTCCTAGTATTCAACAAATGCCCTTAGCCCAAGTAGAAGAAGATCATCAAGTTCCTCTTCATGATAATCTTCAAGAACAAGATCATCATCAAGTGCAAGAACAAGAAAGTCCAATCATTGATGATGAACCTCAACAAATGCAACATGAACAAGAAGATCTTCCTCCACACATTAATGATCCATATGTTGAGGACGCGGATGATGGACATGAAGTTGAACCTCGTGAAACCCTTACCTCTATCATGCCACGAGTGGCCGGTCGTGTTGATGTTGACAAAATTCTCACCAGCATATCGGAAGGTAGAGTCACTCGTAAACATTTGACAAACTTTTGTGCTCACTTCTCGTTTGTGTCTAGTATTGAGCCCATCAAGGTACGAGATGCATTGATTGACAACGATTGGCTTGTTGGTATGCAAGAAGAGTTGAACAGTTTTGAACGCAACCAAGTGTGGTCATTAGTCAAGAGGCCACCTACCGAGCACAACGTCATTGGAACAAAATGGATTTTCAAGAACAAACAAGATGAGAGTGGTGTAATCATCCGCAACAAGGCAAGGTTAGTGGCGCAAGGGTACTCGCAAGTTGAAGGTTTGGACTTTGATGAGACCTTTGCCCCAGTTGCCCGTCTTGAATCCATTCTGTAGGACCTTGAAGTATGTCTAGAGGGGGGTGATTAGACTACTTGACCAATAAAAACTTAACCTTTTCCCAATTTTAGAGTTTGGAAGATTTTAGCTACTTCAGGACAAGTCAAGCAATCATCACACAATTCAAGCAAGCATGCAAAGAGTGTATAGGCAGCAGAAATTAAAGCATGCAACTTGCAAGAAAGTAAAGGGAAGGGTTTGGAGGATTCAAACGCAATTGGAGACACAGATGTTTTTGGCGTGGTTCCGATAGGTGGTGCTATCGTACATCCACGTTGATGGAGACTTCAACCCACGAAGGGTAACGGCTGCGCGAGTCCACGGAGGGCTCCACCCAAGAAGGTCCACGAAGAAGCAACTTGTCTATCCCACCATGGCCATCGCCCACGAAGGACTTGCCTCACTAGCGGTAGATCTTCACGAAGTAGGCGATCTCCTTGCCCTTACAAACTCCTTGGTTCAACTCCACAATCTTGTCGGAGGCTTCCAAGTGACACCTAGCCAATCTAGGAGACACCACTCTCCAAGAAGTAACAAATGGTGCGTTGATGATGAACTCCTTGCTCTTCTGCTTCAAATGATAGTCTCCTCAACACTCAACTCTCTCTCATAGGATTTGGATCTGGTGGAAAGAGGATTTGAGTGGAAAGAAACTTGGGGAAGGCTAGAGATCAAGATCCATATGGTAGGAATGGAATATCTTGGCCTCAACACATGAGTAGGTGGTTCTCTCTTAGAAATGGTAAGTTGGAAGTGTAGGTTCGTTCTAATGGCTCTCTCCACGAATGAAGAGGAGGTGGAGGGGTATATATAGCCTCCACACAAAATCTAACCGTTACACACAATTTACCAAACTCGGTGGGACCGATTCAACAGACTCGGTCGAACCGATTTAGTAAACCTAGTGATCGTTAGGATTTTCGGTGGGACTGACATGCAACTCGGTAAGACCGATTCGGTTAGGGTTAGGGCATAACGTAATCTCGGTAAGACCGATTACACAAACTCGGTGAGACCGATTTTGGTAATAAGCTTTCTAGAGAGTTGGTCAAGTAAACTCGGTGGGACCGATTTTCTCTTTTCGGTGAGACCGAAATGTTACAAAAGGGAAACAGAGAGTTTACATTGCAATCTCGGTGGGACCGATCGCTCACTTCGATTATACCGAAACGTTACGAAGGGAAACAGAGAGATTACAATCCCATCTCGGTGAGACCGAGATCCCTATCGGTAGGACCGATTTGCCTAGGGTTTGTGGCAATGGCTACGACATTAGAACTCGGTGGCACCGGATAGAAAGAATCGGTGTGACCGATTTTGGCTTTAGGTTTAGGTCATTTGTGGATGTGAGAAAGTAGCTGAGGGTTTTTGGAGCATATCACTAAGCACACGAAGCAAGAGGCTCATTAAGAAACACCTCATCCCTCCTTGATAGTATTGGCTTTTCCTATAGACTCAATGTGATCTTGGATCACTAAAATATAAAATGAAGAGTCTTGAGCTTTTGAGCTTGAGCCAATCCTTTGTCATTAGTACTTTGAGGGATCCACTTTCATCATCCATGCCATGCCATTCATTGAGCTTTCCTGAAATAATAGTCTTGGAATAGTATTAGCTCAATGAGCTATATGTTGTTATGAATTACCAAAACCACCTAGGGATAGTTGCACTTTCACATTTGCATCTTACTTGCTTATGTTGCTTTCAATGGTTTTACATTATATCAAATGGATGTGAAGAGTGCTTTCCTTAATGGTCCTCTACAAGAAGAAGTATATGTGTCACAACCACCTGGGTTCGTTGATCCCGATCACAAAGACTATGTGTACAAACTTCATAAGGCTTTGTATGGCCTCAAACAAGCACCTCGTGCTTGGTATGATCATTTAAAGAAGTTTCTACTCTATGATGGTTTTGTGAGAGGGGTGATCGATCCCACTCTTTTTACTAAGAGGGATAAGGGTGATTTGATCTTATGCCAAATCTATGTAGATGATATCATTTTTGGTTCTCCTAACATTCATTTGTGCAAGAAGTTTGCGGCTTCAATGACCAAGAATTTTGAAATGTCACTCAATGCGGATTTGAAGTTCTTCCTCGGATTTCAAATTCAACAATTTCAAGAAGGAATTTTCTTGTCTCAAGCAAAATACCTCAAGGATATCCTAGAGAAGTTTGGTATGTCTGATGCTAGTCCATGTAAGACACCAATGCCAACCAAAATAACACTCACTGAAGACACAAACGGTATCCCCTTCGACCCATCTAAATACCGCTCTATGATTGGTTCATTGCTTTATCTTTGTGCATCTAGACCAGACATCATGTTTAGTGTATGCATGTGTGCTAGATTTCAAGCTTCCCCTAGGGAAAGTCATCATAAGGCGGTTAAGCATATTCTTAGATACCTTGTTCACACACCAAAGTTGGGTCTATGGTATCCCAAGGATGCTAAGTTTGATCTCATTGGGTACACGGATGCAGATTGGGCCGGAGACAAAGTGGATCGTAAGTCCACTTCCGGTGCATGTCAGTTTCTTGGACGCTCCTTGGTAAGTTGGTCTTCAAAGAAACAAAATTGTATTGCCCTCTCTACCGCAGAAGCTGAATACATTGCTGCCGCCAGTTGTGCAACTCAGTTATTATGGATGAGGCAAACTTTGAAGGATTACGACATCACCTATAGACATGTGCCTCTTCTATTTGATAATGAAAGTGCCATCAACATTGCTGAGAACCCCAAGGATCATCTCCGCACCAAGCACATTGATATTAGGTATCACTTCTTGAGAGATCATGTTGAGAAGGGTGATATTCACATTGATCACATTGGTACAGATTTGCAACTGGCAGATATTTTCACCAAACCATTGGATGAAGCAAGGTTTTGTCGACTTAGGCGTGAACTTGGTATCTTGGAGCTTGACAACATTATGTGAAATCTAGTACTCATCCATGCATAAACTTAATGTCTTGTCTTGATGTAGGCATATATTTAGGGGGAGACACTCAATCCATGAGTTCTCTCACCTTACATAATGCATAAATGGAACAAACACTCTCAAAGTTATCATAGTTTTCAAACTAGGGTACTTTAACATGATGGAGTCGTGACCATGTGCTTAAAGTTTATATCTTTGTGGTACTATGTTCCATATGCTCAAACATGGTGACCTCGGTCACCGCTTGTACAATGCTTATATGGACCTTTCTTTCTTAATAATGTTTGGATTATTAATGCATCTTAGCATGGCCTTAGATGTCTCAGGTTGTCTCCCTTATTAATCTCACGTAAACTCCTTGGCGGTGTCTATATCAAATTACTCTTGTTGGCCCCCTCCTTCACATCTTTCCCTCACCCTTGTCTTCTGTCCAGTGGCCGGACATCCGGCTCTCTCGCCGGACATCCAGGCCCTGGGAAAAATTCCTTGCCCCTCAAAACGATCATCAACCACCTACAGTGGCCGGACATCCGGGCCTCAGCCGGACATCCGGGCGCTGCTTCTTTTGTTCTCTGTTTTCCACTCACCGGATATCCAGGCCTTGCCCCGGATGTCCAGCCCGTCGCCCGCAGTCGCGTATATCTGGGGAGGGGTGTGGGATTTGGGGGCAGTTCCTCACTTCTTTCATTCCTCTCCTCATCTCCCCTCACAGCCGCCGCCGCCGGGCCATCACTTCGGTGCTGCCCCGGCCATCTCCACCGACCTCCGGCCCCGATCTCCTGCTCACTGACACTTCTCCTCCCGATCTACGATTCTATCCAATCCATTTCTTGGGTTGTTGTGTGAATCCCTCGGGAGGGACCGGTGTTTCGTGGGATTCACAGCCGGAGTTTCTCATGGCACGAACCAAGAACTGCGGCCCCAATCGCCCCGAACCTTCTTCCAGGGGTATGGATGCTATCTCTACTCCATTCTACTCCTATGGTGACCGAAAAAAACTTAGATTTTCACCCTCTCATGGATATCTTGGCGTCTATGTGTCTCTTGAGTGTTGGTGTCTCTTGCTTAGGCCTACAAATCTATCAATGAGCTTGTCTAATCAATTTAAATCATGGTCATGTCTCATTTTCTTTGCTCTAACACTGGACTTTGTCTATGGTTATGCTCAAAAATGGTCATCCCATTGTTTAAATTGTCTTATCCTTGTTCATACTTGTTGCCTCAATCTCATCGGGATCTCTCATTATCCATTCCAGTTGTTCGCCAGCAAGGCTCAACCGACTCCGATGAGCATGCACGGCCTAAGAAGAAGAAGGCCAACACCACCAAGAAGAAGAAGCGGGCACCATCCACTAGTTCGTCGGACTCGGATCTTGATGATGTGGACTATGTTTGGGAGGAAGAGGAGGTCTGTGCACCCAAACACTCCGTTGGTCAGTCCAAGCCTGGCACTAGGAGGGCGCCGGTGCCTCAAGTTCGTGGTTCTGCAATGCCCGCTGTCCGTGGTCGTCGCATCTCTATGGAGCTTCCGGACAGTGGAGATCGCTGTTCTCATGACTTCAAAACTATGGGGGCATCTCAATATCTTACTTTTCGACGGGATGTCAATCAATATGAGATGGTGGCTGATGCAGAGGATCCTCGATTTCGGACTCGAATGCAGCAGGATCTCTATTCCAGTTTTGTCCGTGGGCGTGGACTTGCTCCTCACTCATACTTAGATCTCAACTTCCTGCGTGAGAATCCTGACATGTTCCCTAACAATCCGGTCAAGATCATTGATGATATGACCCTTGGTCCCGCAATGACCTTTAGGTGTGATTGGAATGAAGCTGCCATTCTACAGTTCTATGCCACCTGTTTCTTTGGTCCGGACAACACTCTCACCTGGATGACTGATAACACTACTATGAGCATCACCTATGACAGGTTTGTTCAAATTCTGGGTCTATCCGGTGTTGGCCATCGCAGCCACAACATGGATCCTGAGCACAAGCCCAAAGCGATTGAATCTTGCTTGCCACTTGTCAAACCTACCTCTCAGCTCTCTAAAGCAGAACTTGAATGCCCACTCAATGAGGTATCTATCTTCCGTGCTCCTTACTACATCCTCTATCAGTGTGTGCTCCGCACTCTCTATCCTAAGAAGGGAGACCGCTCAAGGGCTTATAACTATTGCATTGACTTGATGGTTCTTATGCATGACAAACCCACTCAGCCTCTGGACACAGCCCATTTCATTTGGCATGAGATCCGTCTTTGCAGTTTCATTCAGACGCGCCAGTTTCCTCATGCTCCTTTCATTTAGGCTCTAATTGATCACATTGCTCCATTTGAGGTGGTTAAGACTACTGTTCATTCTTGTTGGAAGCCTGCTTCTCACATGCGAGTGATGCCTGCTGCTCAGACTGCTGCTCGGTCTCAGTCTAAGAGGCCTGCTGGTGGGACTCAGCCCACTGATTCCTCTGCTCCATCTTCGTCGTCAGCTCCTCATGGACGCCTTGCCTTGTTCCTCATCAAGGCTCAATCTGCTATCATGAAGTCAATCACTTTCAGCTGTCAGCAAAATCATGATGTTCAGAAGCGCCTCATCATCTCCAAGAATCAGCTCAAGCAGCGCCTCCATGTCCGCGGGATCCCAGTGAGTGATGATGATCCTATTCCCGTGGCTCCGTCCACCTCTACCTTCGGTTTTCCATCTCGTGACGAGTTTCCTAAGTTCTTTGATGATCATTATGACATTCGCCAGGAGTGATGGAGTGGATTTAGTTCTTCGCCCCTTTTTTACTTGTTGCCGTCAAAGGGGGAGAAGTAGTATCCTAGTAGTAATCTTAGGTCATGCTATGGCTATGATATGATTCACTATTTGTGTTCACTATATGTCCACTATTATTCGACCTTGCTATGTTTGCTACCTATGGTGCTTAATCGTGTGAGTAACTGTGATATTATCTTGGATTATTATGTGGTTATGAAATGCTGTTATGTCTGAGTTATTGTGGTTTCGTATATGCATTCCATGCACACATTCAGGGGGAGCAAGCAAATAGAAAGAGAGACTTATTCTTGTACTTTTCCTCTCATGTTTGTCAATTCTAAGATTATTTATTGCACCTATGATACTACATGTATGGTTGTCATCAACAAACAAAAAGGGGGAGATTGAAAGAGCAATCATGCCCTTACATCATGTTTTGATGTTGCTGACAATCATACATGCTGGGGACTAACAATGGCTGTCAAGTAAATCTCAGGTATTAGTCCCCGGTTCATTGATGTGTGTGGATCAAGAGCTTACAAGTGGTTTTACTCAAGGATGAAGCATAAAAGTTGATTACATAGTTTGTTTTCTTGAGTATAGGATCCCGCACTATTAAGAGGGGATCGATAGGGTTAGTTAAAGGCTTGCTCTTGCCATGAACTTCCTAACCATACATGCACATGCCAAAAACCTTCATTTTCTGTCTCTTGACCGCCGGATGTCCGACCTCCTTGCCGGATATCCGGGCCTAGCCATCCAGAATACAGTAGTATACTGGGCTGCACGCCGGATGTCCGGACTTTCCCCAGATGTCCGAGCCTTCCTGTTATGCCGGATGTCCGGGCCCATTCCGGATATCCTGGCATAGCTATCCAGAGAACGTTTTTATGCTGGGTTGCGCGCGGATGTCCGCCCACCTGCCGGATGTCCGAGTCTTCCTGATATGCCGGATGTCCAGGCTTGGGCCCCGAACCGGCCCCTCTGTTCTTTTGTTCTGCCTTTGTTCTATTCCTCGCAGCTTACCATGCCGGATGTCCGGCCCCTAGCCCGGATGTCCGGCCTGCTCACTCACTTACACTGCAACGGCCATATTCTAGCTCACACTATATATAGCCCTTCTTCCCCACGGGAGAGGGTCGACCATTCACTTTGAACAAACCCTAGAACACTTCTCACTCTCTCTCTCTCTCATTCCTACACACCAAATCTTAGATCCCCAAGGGATTTGAGAGCTTTGGAGAGAAGTTGTTCGATCAAGTGATAGATCCACTTCTCCCCCTTCTTTGCACCCAAGGAATTCGTGATTTGAGCAAGCCTTGAGCTTTTCCCCATCGATCTTGTTACTCGTGGAGGTTGGAGACTCCTAGGCGGTAGGAGTCTTTCGGAGAGGAATCGACCTTTGTGATTACCCCCGGAAAAGTTTGTGAGGGTTTGGAGACCACCCCAAGGTCTACCACTAGTGGTTGAGAAACGCCTTCGTGGTGTTGTCTCAAAGGGAGAATAGGGTGAGCCTTCGTGGCGTTGGTGTGCCTTCGTGGTAACATCCACCTCTCTAACAGTGACGTAGCTTCCCTCCAAGGAAGTGAACATCAACATACATCCTCGTCTCCCAGAGTTGCGGTTATTCCTAACTCTAACTATCTACTTGTGGTTACTTGTCTCTTAGAACTTACTTATATTACATTGTGCTTGTTTACTTACATACTTGTGTTTCTTGTTTATCTTGCTTAAGACTTAATACTACACTTACAATTGTTAGGCTCACTTTCATATTCCGCATTAGTGCCTAAAATTGCTAAGTAACAATTAAAATATGTATTTGTACCTATTCACCCCCCCCCCTCTAGGTCCATCTCGATCCTTTCAGACGTGACATGCATGCAAGAATGTTGCTCCATTTGATCTGAATGCACACTGTCTTCATCTTTTATCTCTCCTTAATTTCGAAGTAAAAGTAAATCCGGATATGAGTGTAATATTATATCCTCATTAGCCAGATCATATTTATAAAGGAGCGATAGTACCTGGCCATTTATTTGTCTTGCTCGCGCTCTAGTTATAGGTCTGGATGGTATAACTAATGTAGGAGTGGCGGAAAGTGTAACTGTGGCAGAGATGTCCTCATCAGGAGAGAAGAGCCAAGGTCGTGGAGGACAAAGCCATGGCCAAACTCCTTCAAGAGGAAAACAAGATCATGATGATGAATCGAAATGAGATGGACGATGTCACCAAAGAATGGCATGACATGGCAAGGTCGGAGATCTTGGAAAGGAGGAGGCTAGCTGGAAGAGGTAGACTGTATATATGTAGTCTTGTATAGGCCTTGTATTGTACCTCTTGGTACGTCTATATAATGAGATAGCCACACCCCGTTTTAGGGTGTCGAGCCAGTTTCCCAAACCCTATGTTTTACATGGTATCAGTTTAGGTTACGATGTCTTCTGCTGCACCACCTCCCACCGCCGCCGCACCGATCTCAACCGCCGCTGCCGCACCGGCCCTCACCCCGATGTCGCCCTTCCTGGCCTCCCGGCCCCTCGCGGCAACGTATGGGGCCATGCCGCCGCCGCCTGCTTCCCCGCGGGCCTCGGGGGCTCCGGATGACCTGATCGCCCCGCCCGAGACCGCGGCACCGCCGGCCCATGGCGACCCTCCTCCGCTGATGTCGCACCCGTGGTACGGCGCTCCCGCGCCATCCTATGGGGCGCCCCCGCCGCCGTCGTCCCTATGGCCGGGGTCGGCCTATGCTGCACCGCCGCCGCAACCCTACACGGCGGCTCCGCCTCCGCCGCCGTCGCACCACTACTACCCGGCGCCGCTGTAGCCGTCCTACGGGGGCGTGGCCACCTCGTCGTATGGCGCCCCTGCAGCGCCCGGCCAAGGTGCTTTGGCTGCTGCGGGTGCTAGCCCCTACGTCGCGCCTGGCACCTACGGTCCTCCTGCAGCGCCCGGCCATGATGCTTTGGCTGCCGCCTCTGCCGGATCCTACTCCTCGCCTGGCGCCTACGCGATGGTCCCTCATCCAGAGATGGCCCTGTCCATGGATCCCTATGCACCACTGGCGCAGGCGTACACTGCTCAGACCGCGGCGCCGCCGCTGTTTTATTTCTCGCACCTGCTGCCGGTGAAGCTCGCGCCGGACAACTACCTGTCATGGCGTGCTCAGGTCTTGCCTCTACTCCGCAGTCATAGGTTCTATAAAGTATGCTATGCTGTGTACTAGACCTATTGTATACCATGCTCTGAGTTTGGCAAAGGAATACAATTTTGATCTAAGAGTAGATCACTAGACAGCGGTCAAGAATATCCTTAGTGAGGACTAAGGAAATATTTCTCGATTATGGAGGTGATAAAAGAGCCCGTCGTAAAGAGTTACATCGGTGCAAGCTTTTACACCAATCCAGATGACTCTAAGTCTCAATCTGGATACATATTGAAAGTGGGAGCAATTAGCTAGAATAGCTCCATGCAGAGTATTGTGGACATAGAATATTTTGCAAAATACATACGGCTCTGAATATGACAGATCCGTTGACTAAACTTCTCTCACAAGCAAAACATGATCATACCTTAGTACTCTTTGGGTGTTAATCACATCATGATGTGAACTAGATTATTGACTCTAGTAAACCCTTTGGGTGTTGATCACATGATGATGTGAACTATGGGTATTAATCACATGCAGATGTGAATATTGGTGTTAAATCACATGGCGATGTGAACTAGATTATTGACTCTAGTGCAAGTGGGAGACTGAAGGAAATATGCCCTAGAGGCAATAATAAAGTTATTATTTATTTCCTTATTTCATGATAAATGTTTATTATTCATGCTAGAATTGTATTAACCGGAAACATGATACATGTGTGAATACATAGACAAACATATAGTCACTAGTATGCCTCTACTTGACCAGCTCATTAATCAAAGATGGTTATGTTTCCTAACCATAGACATGTGTTGTCATTTGATTAATGGGATCACATCATTAGGAGAATGATGTGATTAACATGACCCATTCCGTTAGCCTAGCACTTGATCGTTTAGTATGTTGCTATTGCTTTCTTCATGACTTATACATGTTCCTGTAACTATGAGATTATGCAACTCCCGTTTACCGAAGGAACACTTTGGGTGCTACCAAACGTCACAACGTAACTGGGTGATTATAAAGGTGCTCTACAGGTGTCTCCAAAGGTACATGTTGAGTTGGCATAATTCGAGATTAGGTTTTGTCACTCCGATTGTCGGAAAGGTATCTCTGGGCCCTCTCGGTAATACACATCACTTAAGCCTTGCAAGCATTGTAACTAATGAGTTAGTTACGGAATGATGTATTATGGAACGAGTAAAGAGACTTGCCAGTAACGAGATTGAACTAGGTATTGGATATCGACGATCGAATCTTGGGCAAGTAACATACCGATGACAAAGGGAACAATGTATGTTGTTATGCGGTTTGACCGATAAAGATCTTCGTAGAATATGTAGGAGCCAACATGAACATCCAGGTTCCACTATTGGTTATTGATCGGAAACAGTTCTAGGTCATGTTTACATAGTTCTCGAACCCATAGGGTCCGCACGCTTAACGTTACAATGACAATTTTATTATGAGTTTATAAGTTTTGATGTACCGAAGTCTGTTCGGAGTCCCGGATGTGATCACGGACATGACAAGGAGTCTCGAAATGGTTGAGACATAAAGATTGATATATTGGAAGCCTATGTTTGGACATCGGAATAGTTCCGGGTGAAATCGGGATTTTACCGGAACACCGGGGGGGTTACCGGAACCCTCCCGGGGGTTAATGGGCCTTAATGGGCCATGAGGGAGAAGTGGAGGGCCGGCCAGGGCAGGCCGCGCACCCCCTCCCCCCTAGTCCGAATAGGACAAGGAAGGGGGGGCGCCCCCCTTTCCTCTTTCCCTCCCCCCAAGTCCTAATCCAACTAGGAAAAGGGGGGAGTCCTACTCCCGGTGGGAGTAGGACTCCTCTGGCGCGCCTCCTCCTAGGGACGGCCGCACCCCCCTTGCTCCTTTATATACGGGGGCAGGGGGCACCCTAGGACACACAAGTTGATCTACGGATCGTTCCTTAGCCGTGTGCGGTGCCCCCCTCCACCATATTCCACCTCGGTCATATCGTCGCGGAGTTTAGGCGAAGCCCTGCGCCAGTAAAGCATCATCATCGTCACCACGCCGTCGTGCTGACGGAACTCATCCCCGACACTTTGCTGGATCGGAGTCTGGGGATCGTCATCGAGCTGAACGTGTGCTGAACTCGGAGGTGCCGTCCGTTCGGTACTTGGATCGGTCGGATCGTGAAGACGTACGACTACATCAACCGCGTTGTCATAACGCTTCCGCTTACGGTCTACAAGGGTATGTGGACAACACTCTCCCCTCTCGTTGCTATGCCATCACCATGATCTTGCGTGTGCGTAGGATTTTTTTTGAAATTACTACGTTTCCCAATAGTGGCATCCGAGCCAGGTTTTAAGCGTAGATGTCATATGCACGAGTAGAACACAAGTGAGTTGTGGGCGATATAAGTCATACTGCTTACCAGCATGTCATACTTTGGTTCAGCGGTATTGTGAGATGAAGCGGCCCGGACCGACATTACGCATACGCTTACGCGAGACTAGTTTCACCGTTACGAGCACTCGTGCTTAAAGGTGACTGGCAGGTGTCTGTCTCTCTCACTTTAGTTGAACCGAGTGTGGCTACGCCCGGTCCTTGCGAAGGTTAAAACAGCACCAACTTGACAAACTATTGTTGTGGTTTTGATGCGTAGGTAAGAACGGTTCTTGCTAAGCCCGTAGCAGCCACGTAAAATTTGCAACAACAAAGTAGAGGACGTCAAATTTTTGCAGGGCATGTTGTGATGTGATATGGTCAAGACGTGATGCTATATTTTATTGTATGAGATGATCATGTTTTGTAACCGAAGTTATCGGCAACTGGCAGGAGCCATATGGTTGTCACTTTATTGTATGAAATGCAAACGCCCTGTAATTGCTTTACTTTATCACTAAGCGGTAGCGATAGTCGTAGAAGCAATAGATGGCGTAACGACAACGATGCTACGATGGAGATCAAGGTGTCGCGCCGGTGACGATGGTGATCATGACGGTGCTTTGGAGATGGAGATCACAAGCACAAGATGATGATGGCCATATCATATCACTTATATTGATTGCATGTGATGTTTATCCTTTATGCATCTTGTCTTGCTTTGATTGACGGTAGCATTTTAATATGATCTCTCACTAATTATCAAGAAGTGTTCTCCCTGAGTATGCATCGTTGCCAAAGTTCGTCGTGCCCAGACACCACGTGATGATCGGGTGTGATAAGCTCTACGTCCATCTACAACGGGTGCAAGCCAGTTTTGCACACGCAGAATACTCAGGTTAAACTTGATGACGAGCCTAGCATATGCAGATATGGCCTCGGAACACGGAGACCGAAAGGTCGGGCATGAATCATATAGTAGATATGATCAACATAGTGATGTTCACCATTGAAAACTACTCCATCTCACGTGATGATCAGTTATGGTTTAGTTGATTTGGATCACGTGATCACTTAGATGACTAGAGAGATGTCTGTCTAAGTGGGAGTTCTTAAGTAATATGATTAATTGAACTTAAATTTATCATGAACTTAGTCCTGGTAGTATTTTGCAAATTATGTGTAGATCAATAGCTTGCGTTGTTGCTTTCATATGTTTATTTTGATATGTTCCTAGAGAAAATTGTGTTGAAAGATGTTAGTAGCAATGATGCGGATTGGATCCGTGATCTGAGGTTTATCCTCATTGCTGCACAGAAGAATTATGTCCTTAATGCACCGCTAGGTGACAGACCTATTGCAGGAGCAGATGCAGACATTATGAACGTTTGGCTAGCTCAATATGATGACTACTTGATAGTTTAGTGCACCATGCTTAACGGCTTAGAATCAGGACTTCAAAGACGTTTTGAACGTCATGGACCATATAAGATGATCCAGGTATTGAAGTTAATATTTCAAGCAAATACCCGAGTTGAGAGATATGAAGTCTCCAACAAGTTCTATAGCTAAAAGATGGAGGAGAATCGCTCAACTAGTGAGCATGTGCTCAGATTGTCTGGGTACTTCAATCGCTTGAATCAAGTGGGAGTTAATCTTCTAGATAAGATAGTGATTGACAGAATTCTCTAGTCACCATCACTAAGTTACTAGAACTTCGTGATGAACTATAGTATGCAAGGGATGGCAAAAATGATTCCCGAGCTCTTCGTGATGTTGAAATCGACGAAGGTAGAAATCAAGAAAGAGCATCAAGTGTTGATGATTGACAAGACCACTAGTTTCAAGAAAAGGGCAAAGGGATAGAAAGGGAACTTCAAGTAGAATGACAAAGCAAGTTTTCACTCCCGCGAAGAAGCCCACAGCTGGACCAAAGCCTGAAACTGAGTGCTTACACTGCAAAGGAAATGGTCACTGGAAGCGGAAATGCCCTGAATATTTGGTGGATAAGAAGGATGGCGAAGTGAACAAGGGTATATTTGATATACAAGTTATTGATGTGTGCCTTACTAGTGTTTATAGTAGCCCCTGAGTATTTGATACTTGTTCAGTTGCTAAGATTAGTAACTCGAAACAGGAGTTATATAAACAGAGACTAGTTGAAGGGGAAGTGACGATGAGTGTTGGAAGTGGTTACAAGATTGATATGATCATCTTTGCACACTCCCTATACTTTCAGGATTAGTGTTAAACCTAAATAAATGTTATTTGGCGTTTGCGTTGAGCATGAATATGATTTGATCATGTTTATTGCGATACGGTTATTCATTTGAAGTTAAAGAATAATTGTTATTCTGTTTACATGAATAAGACCTTTGATGGTTATACACCCAATGGAAATAGTTTGTTGGATCTCGATCGTAGTGATACACATATTCATAATATTGATGCCAAAAGATGCAAAGTTAATAATGATAGTGCAATGTATTTGTGGCACTACCGTTTGGGTCATATCGGTGTAAAGCGCATGAAGAAACTCCATAAAGATGGATTTTTGGAATCACTTGGTTATGAATCATTTGATGCTTGTGGACCGTGCCTTTTGGGCAAGATGACTAAAACTCCGTTCTCCGGAACAATGGAACAAGCTATTGACTTATTGGAAATAATACATACCGATGTATGCGATCCAATGAGTGTTGATGCTCGTGGCAAGTATCGTTATTTTCTGGCCTTCACAAGATGATTTGAGCAGATATGGGTATATCTACTTGATGAAACATAAGTCTGAAATAGTTGAAAGGTTCAAAGAATTTCAGAGTGAAGTGCAAAAATCATCATAACAAGAAAATAAAGTTTCTGCGATCTGATCGCGGAGACGAATATTTGAGTTACGAGTTTGGTCTTCAATTAAAACAATGTGGAATAGTTTCACAGCTCACGCCACCTGGAACACCACAACGTTATGGTGTGTCCGAACGTCGCAACCGCACTTTATTGGATATGGTGTGATCTATGATGTCTCTTACTGATTTACCATTATTGTTTTGGGGTTATGCATTAGAGACAGTTGCATTCACGATAAAAGGGCACCATCTAAATCCGTTGAGATGACACCATATGAACTGTGGTTTAGCAAGAAACCCAAGTTGTCGTTTCTTAAAGTTTGGGGCTATGATGCTTATGTGAAAAGGTTTCATCCTGATAAGCCCAAACCCAAATCGTAGAAGTGTGTCTTCATAGAATACCCAAAGGAAACTGTTGGGTACACCTTCTATCACAGATCCGAAGGCAAGATATTCGTTGCTAAAGATGGATCCTTTCTAGATAAGGAGTTTCTCTCGAAAGAAGTGAGTGGGAGGAAAGTAGAACTTGATGAGGTAACTGTACCTGCTCCCTTATTTGAAAGTAGTTCATCACAGAAATCTGTTCCTTTGACTACTACACCAATTAGTGAGGAAGTTAATGATGATGATCATGAAACTTCAGATTAAGTTACTACAGAACCTCGTAGGTCTTCCAGAGTAAGATTCGCACCAGAGTGGTAAGGTAATCCTGTTCTGGAAGTTATGTTACTAGACCATGATGAACCTACGAACTATGAAGAAGCGATGGTGAGCCCAGATTCCGCAAAATGGCTTGAGGCCATGAGATCTGAGATAAGGTCCATGTATGAAAACAAGAGTATGGACTTTGATTGACTTGCCCAATGATCGGCGAGACATTGAGATTAAATGGATCTTCAAGAGGAAGACGGACGCTGATAGTGTTACTATCTACAAAGCTAGAATTGTCGCAAAAGGTTTTTGACAAGTTCAAGGTGTTGACTACGATGAGAGTTTTTCACTCGTATCTATGCTTAAGTCTGTCTGAATCATGTTAGCAATTGCCGTATTTTATGAAATCTGGCAAATGGATAAACAAAACTGCATTCCTTAATTGTTTTCTTAAAGAAGAGTTGTATATGATGCAACCAGAAGGTTTTGTCAATCCTAAAGGTGCTTACAAATTGTGCAAGCTCCAGCGATCCATCTATGGACTGGTGCAAGCATCTCGGAGTTGGAATATACGCTTTGATGAGTTGATCAAAGCATATGGTTTTATACAGACTTTTGAAGAAGCATGTATTTACAAGAAAGTGAGTGGGAGCTCTGTAGCATTTCTAATATTATATCTGGATGACATATTGTTAATTGGAAATGATATGGAAATTCTGGATAGCATGAAAGGATACTTGAATAAGAGTTTTTCAAAGCAAGACCTCGGTGAAGCTGCTTACACATTGAGCATCAAGATCTATATAGATAGATCAAGACGCTTGATAAGATTTTTCAATGAGTACATACCTTGATAAATTTTTGAAATAGTTCAAAATGGAACAGTCAAAGAAGGAGTTCTTGCCTGTGATGCAAAGGTATGAAGTTGAGTAAGACTAAAAAATGACCATGGCAAAAAATAGAAAAGAATGAACAAGTCATTCCCTATGCCTCAGTCATAGGTTCTATAAGTATGCTATGCTGTGTACTAGACCTATTGTATACCATGCTCTGAGTTTGGCAAAGGAATACAATTTTGATCTAAGAGTAGATCACTAGACAGCGGTCAAGAATATCCTTAGTGAGGACTAAGGAGATATTTCTCGATTATGGAGGTGATAAAAGAGCCCGTCGTAAAGAGTTACATCGGTGCAAGCTTTTACACCAATCCAGATGACTCTAAGTCTCAATCTGGATACATATTGAAAGTGGGAGCAATTAGCTAGAGTAGCTCCATGCAGAGTATTGTGGACATAGAATATTTTGCAAAATACACACGGCTCTGAATATGACAGATCCGTTGACTAAACTTCTCTCACAAGCAAAACATGATCATACCTTAGTACTCTTTGGGTGTTAATCACATAACGATGTGAACTAGATTATTGACTCTAGTAAACCCTTTGGGTGTTGATCACATGATGATGTGAACTATGGGTATTAATCACATGCAAATGTGAATATTGGTGTTAAATCACATGGCGATGTGAACTAGATTATTGACTCTAGTGCAAGTGGGATGCCGAAGGAAATATGCCCTAGAGGCAATAATAAAGTTATTATTTATTTCCTTATTTCATGATAAATGTTTATTATTCATGCTAGAATTGTATTAACCGGAAACATGATACATGTGTGAATACATAGACAAACATATAGTCACTAGTATGCCTCTACTTGACCAGCTCATTAATCAAAGATGGTTATGTTTCCTAACCATAGACATGTGTTGTCATTTGATTAATGGGATCACATCATTAGGAGAATGATGTGATTGACATGACCCATTCCGTTAGCCTAGAACTTGATCGTTTAGTATGTTGCTATTGCTTTTTTCATGACTTATACATGTTCCTATAACTATGAGATTATGCAACTCCCATTTACCGGAGGAACACTTTGGGTGCTACCAAATGTCACAACGTAACTGGGTGATTATAAAGGTGCTCTACAGGTGTCTCCAAAGGTACATGTTGAGTTGGCATAATTCGAGATTAGGTTTTGTCACTCCGATTGTCGGAGAGGTATCTCTGGGCCCTCTCGGTAATACACATCACTTAAGCCTTGCAAGCATTGTAACTAATGAGTTAGTTACGGAATGATGTATTACGGAACGAGTAAAGAGACTTGCCGGTAACGAGATTGAACTAGGTATTGGATACCGACGATCGAATCTCGTGCAAGTAACATACCAATGACAAAGGGAACAATGTATGTTGTTATGCGGTTTGACCGATAAAGATCTTCGTAGAATATGTAGGAGCCAATATGAACATCCAGGTTCCACTATTGGTTATTGATCGGAAACAGTTCTAGGTCATGTCTACATAGTTCTCGAACCCGTAGGGTCCGCATGCTTAACGTTACGATGACAGTTTTATTATGAGTTTATAAGTTTTGATGTAACGAAGTTTGTTCGGAGTCCCGGATGTGATCACGGACATGACGAGGAGTCTCGAAATGGTCGAGACATAAATATTGATATATTGGAAGCCTATGTTTGGACATCAAAATAGTTCCGGGTGAAATCGGGATTTTACCGGAACACCGGGGGGTTATCGGAACCCTCCCGGGGGTTAATGGGCCTTAATGGGCCATGAGGGAGAAGAGGAGGGCCGGCCAGGGCAGGCCGCACGCCCCCTCCCTCCCTAGTCTGAATAGGACAAGGAAGGGGGGGTGGCGCCCCCCTTTCCTCCTTCCCTCCCCCCAAGTCCTAATCCGACTAGGAAAAGGGGGGAGTCCTACTCCCGGTGGGAGTAGGACTCGTCCGGCGCGCCTCCTCCTAGGGCCGGCCGCACCCCCACTTGCTCCTTTATATACGGGGGCAGGGGGCACCCTAGGACACACAAGTTGATCTACGGATCGTTCCTTAGCCGTGTGCGGTGCCCCCCTCCACCATATTCCACCTCGGTCATATCGTCGCGGAGTTTAGGCGAAGCCCTGCGCCGGTAGAGCATCATCATCGTCACCATGCCGTCGTGCTGACAGAACTCATCCCCGACACTTTGCTAGATCGGAGTCCGGGGATCGTCATGGAGCTGAACGTGTGCTGAACTCGGAGGTGCCATCCATTCGGTACTTGGATCGGTCGGATCGTGAAGACGTACGACTACATCAACCGCGTTGTCATAACGCTTCCGCTTACGGTCTACGAGGGTATGTGGACAACACTCTCCCCTCTTGTTGCTATGCCATCACCATGATCTTGCGTGTGCGTAGGATTTTTTTTTGAAATTACTATGTTTCCCAACAGTTTCGCCTCTCAGTCTCAGGCGCGTGCGCACTCTATACGCACCGAGCTGGGTGAGACCAAGCTTGGCGATCTCAGCATCATGGAGTATTTCAACAAGATGACGAGCCTCGCCGACACCTTGGCCTTTGTTGATCAGCCGCTTCAGGACGAGGACTTCACCACCTTTCTGCTTAACGGGCTCGATGATGATTATGACAATCTCATTGAGAATGTCCACGGTCGAGAGGATACACTCCCGCGTCGTGAGCTCTATGCGCGCCTCCTTGGGCGTGAGCAGCGCATCAAGGCGCGCCATGTTTCCCCCAGCTTCGTCTCCGCCAACGCTGCCACACGCGGCAAACCTCAGAAGTTGGCCCCATCAGGTGGCAAACCACCGGCTTCCTCGTCGCAGGCCTCGCGGGGTAACTGATACGTCTCCAACGTATCTATAATTTATGAAGTATTCATGCTATTATATTATCCATCTAGGATGTTTTATATGCATTTATATGTCATTTTATATGATTTTTGGGACTAACTTATTAACCTAGAGCCCAGTGCCAGTTTCTGTTTTCTCCTTGTTTTAGTGTTTTACAGAAAAGGGATACCAAACGGAGTCCAATTGACGTGTCAATTTTTGAGGATTTTTTCTAGACCAAAAGAAGACCACGGAGCATCGGAGTTGGGCCAGGGGAGTTCCAGGCTACCCACGAGACAGGGGGGCGCCCCCCTATCTCGTGGACAGCCCGGAGGCCCCCTTGACGTGAAACCAACGCCAAAAATTCCTATAAATACTGAAACTTTCGGGAATTAACCTAGATCAGAAGTTCCACCGTTGCAAGCCTCTGTAGCCACGAGAAATCAATCTAGGCCCTCTCCGGCACCCTGCTGGAGGGGGCCATCATCACCGGAGGCCATGGAGGAGGATCTCGGAGGGGCCATCATCTCCATGAAGGCCAAGGACCAGAGGGGGAAAGCCATGGAGGAGGAAGCACAAGGGGGAGAACCTCTCCTCCTCTCTCTTGGTGGCACCGGAGTGCCATCGGGAGGGGAATCATCGCCGCGGTGATCGTCTTCATCAACATCACCATCATCATCACCATCATCATCTCTTTTACGCGGTCCACTCTCCCGCACCCCACTGTAATCCCTACTTGAACATGGTGCTTTATGCTACATATTATGATCCAATGATGTGTTGCCATCTTATGATGTTTTGAGTAGATATCTTTTGTCTTTGAGTTCATTGATGATCTAGATTGGTACGAGTTGTATGTTTTATCTTGGTGCTGTCCTATGGTGCCCTCCATGTCGCGCAAGCATGAGGGATTCCGATGTAGGGTGTTGCAATACGTTCATGATTCGCTTATAGTGGGTTGCTAGAGTGACAGAAGCTTAAACCCGAGTAAGGGGGTTGTTGCGTATGGGATAAAAGGGGACTTGATGCTTTAATGCTATGGTTGGGTTTTACCTTAATGAATTTCTAGTATTTGTGGATGCTTGCTAGAGTTCCAATCATAAGAGCATACGATCCATGTAGGAAAAGTATGTTAGTTTATGCCTCTCCCTCATATGAAATTGCAATGACGACTATCGATCTTGTTAACAATTGCTTAGGACAATTCCGCACACCGATCCACCATTATTCCACACTCGATATTTATATTATTTACTAATATATTCTAACTTTATGATAACAGCACCTACTTTCATATTTTAGATCTCCGATATCATACAAGTTATCCTCTTTATACCCACAACACAGTTTTATTTCTAGTTTCTAGTTGGAAGCAAACGTTCGGTGCACGTAGAGTCGTATCAGTGGCAGATAGGGCTTGATAGAATGTTGATCTTATCTTTAGCTCCTTGTGGGTTCGACACTCAATACTTATCACTTCCACCTTTGGGAATTGCTACGATGATTCCTTGCACTTGGGGATTATCAAGCTCTTTCCTGGCGCCGTTGCCGGGGAGCAATAGCGTGGGGTAGATATTCTCGTATGTGCTTGTTTGATTTCTTCACTTAATAGATTTTGTTTTTCCTTTTTGTTTCTGTTTTTTTGTGGGTGAAACATACAATTTTTTTTAAAAAGAATGAAAATACCAAAAAAAAATTACTTGCCTCTCATGCCTAAAAAAAGTTTTTCAAAAAGAGAAGCGATTGGAAAGTTATGCATTAAAGAAGTGAGGGTCGACCTTGAGCACTTGTGTTCATGCTCATGGAAACAATGTATAATTTTTCATGGAAGTTTCTCTGTAAATAATTATCCCCTTGTATATATTCATTGTATTATAAAAATAATGTGCCAAGCTTTGGTTGTAGGATGATAAGATTGCTTGCTTGCTATGTGCAGAACAAAAACAGAAACTTTGGCTGTAGTGCATGAATTTACATTTTTTTACTGGAAAGTCAAATGGGTCTGCAACTTTTTGCACATTACTTATGTACAGATTGTTCAAATTTTCAAATTTATTTCATAATTTTTGGAGTTACAGAAGTTTACTAAACCTCCAGATTACTACAGACTGTCCTGTTCTTAACAGATTCTGTTTTTCGTGTGTTGTTTGCTTATTTTGATGCATCTATGGCTAGTATGTGGAGGTATGAACCATAGAGAAGTTGGAATACAGTAGGTTTAACACCAATATAAACAAAGAATGAGTTAATTACAGTACCTTAAAGTGGTAGTTTGCTTTATTACACTAACGGATCTCACAAAGTTTTTGTTTAAGTTTTTGTGAATGAAGTGTTCGAAGAACGAGGAGTTACCGATGTGAGAAGAATAAATAGAGACAAGAGTTCAAGCTTGGGGATGCCCAAGGCACCCCAAGATAATATTTCAAAGGATACTCAAGCATCTAAGCTTGGGGATGCCCCGGTTGGCATCCCATCTTTCTTCTTCAACAAATATCGATATACCTCGGTTTTTGTTTTGTTCACATTGTTTGTGTCCTTTGTATATTTGTTTTTATTTAAGAGTCATGCTAGTATGAGATAGATATTCATTGATTTATAGAATACTTCATGTGCTTCACTTATATCTTTTAAGTATGATCTTATAGAATTGCTCTTTGTGCTTCGCTTAAATCGTTTGAGTATAGTTTTATAGAATGCTTCGTGCGCTTCGCTTATATATTTTGAGCTTGGATATTGGCTGGTCTATATTAATTGTAGAATGCTCCATGAACTTCACTTAGATCTTTTGGAGTATGAATAATACTATAATTTAAAGTGGGTTTGGAAGAGTGTCAACTTTAGAAATTAGTGATCCCACTATCTTGGAGGGTGTTGAATCTTCGTACGATATTTATGAAAGTGGATTTGGAAGAGTGTCAACTTTAGTTAGTATTCCACTATTTAGGAAGAGGTTCCAATTGAATATGAGAACAAAGTTCCTATTCATGACGCTACTGAAAATTATTATGAGGGAGGAATATGTGCTTGTAGGAGTTGCAATAATGTCAAGTTTCCTCTCTGTGCTTAAAGTTTTGAAGTTATACTTGTTTTGCCTTCCTATGCTAGTTGACTTTTGTTCCTATAAATTGTGTGCTCACAAAATCCCTAGGCATAGGAAGTGAGTTAGATTTAAATGTGCTAGTCATATTCTTCATGATACTCTCTTTGTGTTCAAATCTTATCTTTTATGCGAGCATCATTGAAATCATCATGCCTAGCTAAAAGGCATTAAAGAAAAGCGCTTGTTGGGAGATAACCCAATATTTATCCTTACTGTTTTTGTGTGTACACATGATTAAGCTACTGTAGTAATCATGTTTTATAGCTTTTGTTTCAATAAAGTGCCAAGTAAGACCTTTGGGAAGACTTGGGTGAGAGTTAATGTGATCTTGCTGTAAAAAACAGAAACTTTGCGCTCACGAAATTAGCTGTCATTTTTTTACAGAACAGTGCTTTTGAGTTTATTCTTTCTGAAGAAGATTAATAGACAAATTCCTCACGTCCACCAATTTATTTCATAATTTTTGGAGTATCAGAAGTATGGTTGTTGTTCATATCATTACAGACTGTTCTGTTTCTGACAGATTCTGTTTTCATTACATAGTTTGCTTGTTTTCTAGTTTCTATGGCTTATATTTCTCAATATAAATTGTAGAAATGATATGGTACAGTAATAATTATGTGAAAACAATTATGAACCTCTTCTTTTACAGTACCAAAGTGCATGGTTTACTCTTTATCATACTAACCTATCTCACGAAGTTCCATTAAGTTTTGTGTGATTGAAGTTTTCAAGTTTTGGGTGAGATATCGATATGAGGAGAATAAGGAGTGGAAAGACCCTAAGCTTGGGGATGCCAAAGGCACCCCAAGGTAATATTCAAGTAAGACTCAAGCGCCTAAGCTTGGGGATGCCCCGGAAGGCATCCCCCCTTTTCGTCTTCAAAACTATTGGTACATCTTACTCGGAGCTATATTTTTATTCGTCACATGATATGTGTTTTACTTGGAGCGTCATTTTTTTGTTAGTATTAGCTTTCTGTTATTTAGAATAGTGTTTTGCATCTTTAGTTTCAATAAAAATGTCAAGGATAGCCTTTATCATGCTTATTTTGCTAGTATACATGTTGCTGTTTAAAAACAGAAAGTTTACCGCTGTTACAAAAATTCCCTAGAAAAGTCAGAGCATGATATAATGTTGAAACTTTTTGCATATTGAGCTCTGATAAATCTTCTACAGCTTAGTATTTTTCTCATAATTTTTCAAGTTAGGGAAGTATGATGAATCTTGCATTCTTTACAGACTATACTGTTTTGGCAGATTGCTGTTATAGTTGCATTGTTTGCATATGTTTGCTTGTTTGATGATTCTATTTGAGGATAGGAGTATTAAATATGCAGAGACATTTAGTATGCAATGTTGAATAATAATTCTAGTTATTTATTACAGTAGAAGATGATAAGGTTTTGCATTGTTTTATACTAACCTATCTCACGAGTTCTTGTTGAGTTTGGTGTGGATGAAGCTTTTGATAAAAAGAGAAACCATGATATGAGAAGAATTAAGGAGACACAAAAGTTCAAGCTTGGGGATGCCCAAGGCACCCCAAGATAATATTCCAAGAAGTCTCAAGCATCTAAGCTTGGGGATGCCCCGTTAGGCATCCCACCTTTCTTCTTCAACAATTATCGGTTAGTATCGGTTGAGCCTAAGTTTTTGCTTCTTCACATGAGTTGTGCTATCCTTGCAATGTCATTTTATTTTGTTTTACTTGCTGTTCGAATAAAATCATTGGATTTGAAATTTTGAATAAAAAAGGGGGAACCCTCTCGTGGCTAGTTAATTATTTGACTACTCAGTGTTCTCCACTCATATCTTTTGGAGTAGTTTGTCATTTACTCATGTGCTTCATGTATATCCTATGAGTAAATGGGGAAATGAATTGAATGTCATAAATCTGAATTTCTATATGTTTCATATGCTTATAACATGGTTAGTGATGACTTCACACATAGAAAGTATGAGGCATAAAAGTTGTTGAGAGTTGGCAAACGTAGTTTTGGTCATCGTTGCAATTAATAGGAAGTAATAAGGAAAGAGAGATTCACATACAAATATATTATCTTGGACATCTTTTATGATTGTGAAGCACTCATTAAGTATGACATGCTAAAAGAGTTGACGTTGGACAAGGAAGACAACGTAATGGTTTATGTTTTCCGACATCTCAGTTAAAGTATATTGTCATTGACCTTCCGAACATGCTGAGCTTGCCTTTCCCCCTCATGCTAGCCAGAATCCCTTGCACTAAGTAGAGATACTACTTGTGTTTCCAAATACCCGTAAACCTAGTTTTTCCATGAGAGTCCACCATACCTACCTATGAATTGAGTAAGATCCTTCAAGTAAGTTGTCATCGGTGCAAGCAATAAAAATTGCTCTCTAAATATGTATGACTTATTAGTGCAGAAAAAATAAGCTTTGTACGATCTTGTTGTGGATGTAATAAAAGCGACGGACTGCATAATAAAGGTCCACATACAAGGGGCAATATAAAGTGACGTTCTTTTGCATTAAGATTGTGTGCATCAACCCTAAACGCGCATGACAACCTCTGCTTCCCTCTGCGAAGGGCCTATCTTTTACTTTATGTTTTTAATTTATGCTTGAGTCAAGGTGATTCTCACCTTCCCCTTTTTCATTTTATCCTTTGGCAAGCTCCTCGTGTTTGAAAGATCATGATATATATATCCAATTGGATGTAAGTTAGCATAGGCTATTATTGTTGACATCATCTAAAGGTGAATACATTGGGAGGCAACACAATAAGCCCCTATCTTTCTCAGTGTCCGGCTAAAACTCCATAACCATAAGTATTGCGTGAGTGTTAGCAATTGTAGAAGACTATATGATAGTTGAGTATGTGGACTTGCTGAAAAGCTCTATTCTTGATTCTTTCTGATGTTATGATAAATTGCAATTGCTTCAGTGACTGAGATTATAGTTTGTTAGTTCTCAATGAAGTTTCTGAACCATGCTTGACATTGTGAATAGATTGTTACTTGATCATGAAAAGTTTTATGAGATAAGCTACTATTATGACACATATTGATGCTAGAAAAGGTGATTGAAATTATCATTGATCAAACTTGTGCACCTCCTAGCATTCACACTTCATAAATTATTTCTTTTATCATTTACCTACTCGAGGACGAGCAGGAATTAAGCTTGGGGATGCTGATACGTCTCCAACGTATCTATAATTTATGAAGTATTCATGCTATTATATTATCCATCTAGGATGTTTTATATGCATTTATATGTCATTTTATATGATTTTTGGGACTAACTTATTAACCTAGAGCCCAGTGCCAGTTTCTGTTTTCTCCTTGTTTTAGTGTTTTACAGAAAAGGGATACCAAACGGAGTCCAATTGACGTGCCAATTTTTGAGGATTTTTTCTGGACCAATAGAAGACCACGAAGCATCGGAGTTGGGCCAGGGGAGTCCCGGGTTGCCCACGAGACAGGGGGGCGCCCCCCCTATCTCGTGGACAGCCCGGAGGCCCCCTTGACGTGAAACCAACGCCAAAAATTCCTATAAATACTGAAACTTTCGGGAATTAACCTAGATTAGAAGTTCCACCGCCGCAAGCCTCTGTAGCCACGAGAAATCAATCTATCACAAGGGGGAGAACCTCTCCTCCTCTCTCTTGGTGGCACCGGAGTGCCATCTCGGGAGGGGAATCATCGCCGCGGTGATCGTCTTCATCAACATCACCATCATCATCACCATCATCATATCTTTTACGCGGTCCACTCTCCCGCACCCCGCTGTAATCCCTACTTGAACATGGTGCTTTATGCTACATATTATGATCCAATGATGTGTTGCCATCTTATGATGTTTTGAGTAGATATCTTTTGTCTTTGAGTTGATTGATGATCTAGATTGGTACGAGTTGTATGTTTTATCTTGGTGCTGTCCTATGGTGCCCTCCATGTCGCGCAAGCATGAGGGATTCCGATGTAGGGTGTTGCAATACGTTCATGATTCGCTTATAGTGGGTTGCTAGAGTGACAGAAGCTTAAACCCGAGTAAGGGGGTTGTTGCGTATGGGATAAAAGGGGACTTGATGCTTTAATGCTATGGTTGGGTTTTACCTTAATGAATTTCTAGTATTTGTGGATGCTTGCTAGAGTTCCAATCATAAGAGCATACGATCCATGTAGGAAAAGTATGTTAGTTTATGCCTCTCCCTCATATGAAATTGCAATGACGACTATCGATCTTGTTAACAATTGCTTAGGACAATTCCGCACACCGATCCACCATTATTCCACACTCGATATTTATATTATTTACTAATATATTCTAACTTTATGATAACAGCACCTACTTTCATATTTTAGCTCTCTGATATCATAGAAAGTTATCCTCTTTATACCCACAACACAGTTTTATTTCTAGTTTCTAGTTGGAAGCAAACGTTCGGTGCACGTAGAGTCGTATCAGTGGCAGATAGGGTTTGAGAGAATGTTGATCTTACCTTTAGCTCCTTGTGGGTTCGACACTCCATACTTATCACTTCCACCTTTGGGAATTGCTACAATGATTCCTTGCACTTGGGGATTATCAGTAACGCGCCGACCATCACTGGAGGGAGTCGCCCAGTTGCTTGTTGTTCTAGTTGCGGTGCTCCTCAGGCTTGTCAGCTTTGTGGCATAGATCGTCACCTCGCGTTTCGCTGCCATAGACGCTACAAGCAAGACTTCCTTGGCCTTGGTAACAATGGAAAAGGGAATGATAAGTAGGCTGCAGTTGCTGTGACGGGGCACGAGCACGGGCGCACCCAGTCCTACTCTCTTGATCCGGCGTGGTATATGGATATAGGAGCGATGTATCATCTCACCGACGAGATGGGCAAGCTCTCCACTCAGGAACCATATCGTGGACATGGTCAGGTGCACACCGCCAATGGAGCAGGTATGCGCATCTCCCATGTTGGTCAGGCATCACTTCTTGCACACAATTTTCACAAGCTGCATCTTTCTAGTGTCCTTCGAGTTCCCTCTGCTACGCGTAGTTTATTGTCTATTCCTCAACTTACTCGTGGTAATAATGTCCTTGCTGAGTTTCACCCTTTTTGTTTCTTTATCAAGGATCGGGACACGAGGGCCATTCTGCTTAGTGGTTGTCTTCACCATGGCTTGTATGCACTTGACGCACCGCCTGCATCTCCTATGCCGTCTTCTCCTCAGGTGTTCAGTGGTGTTCGTGTGTCACCTACGCACTGGCATGCGCACCTTGGTCACCCTGCTGCTCCTATAGTTAGTCATGTGTTGCATCGCCATGAACTACCAGTTGTGTCCAATAAAAGTGATGAAACTATCTGTGATGCCTATCAGCAGGGCAAGAGTCACCAACTACCTTTTTCAGAGTCTAGTCGTGTTGTGAAACATCCTCTTGATCTTGTGTTTTCTGATGTATGGGGTCATGCCCAAACGTCTGTTAGTGGTCACAACTATTATGTCAGTTTCATTGATGCTTACAGTCGATTTACTTGGCTATATCTTATCAAGCGTAAATCAGATGTGTTTGATGTTTTTATTCAGTTCCAAGCACACGTTGAGCGTCTCCTTAAGCACAAAATTATTCATGTTCAATCCGACTGGGGGATGAATATCAGAACCTCAACTCATTTTTTAACAAGCTTGGGATCTCGCATCACGTATCTTGTCCTCATACACATCAGCAAAACGGCACCGCTGAACATAAGCATCGTCATCTTGTAGAGACTGGACTTACTTTACTAGCTCATGCCTCCGTTCTGTTTCGGTTCTGGAGTGATGCTTTCTCCACCGCCTGTTTCTTGATAAAGAGGCTTACCTCACGACTGCTGAAAATGAAAACCCCTCTTGAACTCTTGCTCAATGATATCCCAGACTACACGTTTCTCAAAGTGTTTGGGTGCACGTGTTGGCCGCACTTGCAGCCGTACAACAAGCGTAAGTTAGAGTTTCGGTCTAAGAAGTGTGTCTTTCTTGGGTACAGTTCTCTCCACAAAGGTTATAAGTGTCTTCATGTTCCCACCAATCATGTCTACATTTCTCGTGACGTTGTGTTTGATGAGAATGTGTTCCCGTTTCGTGCTCTTCCGAACCACTCTACCATTAGTTTACCACCTGTGCACTCAGCTACACCTTCGCCTGATCAATTTGTGGATGTTGCAAATGCTCCTGTGTTGCTTCCTAACCATGCTGCGGGTATTGGACGTGGTGCCCGCCTTGAACTCCTGGATGAGGAGCCTATGGTCAACACTCATGATGGTCACATTGATCCGGTGCATGGCCCATGCATGGCGGGTCGTGCCCGCCAGCCTGATGCATCCACAGCCGCCCCGCGGGTGTAGGCAGCACCCGCAGCTGCACCCGCCTCGCCCGCCCCGTCGCCCGGCTCGCCTGGCTCGCCCGCCATGCTGCAGGCGTCGCCCTTGCCTGGCCTAGCGGCAGGCAGCCCAACAGCCACTGACCCAGCGGCAGGTGGCCCAGCGGCCACGGCAGCTGCACCGGCCAGCCCCGCCTCGGTCCCCTTGTCTCCTCGTGAGCCTGGCTTGTCGTCGGCTAGGCTCGGCAGCCCCGTCTCGGCCACGTCGTTTGGCGCTGAGTCTGGTGACTCTGGCTCCTCTAGCTCAGGATCGGTCTTGCCTTCGTCTCTTGTGGCAAGCCCCATGTTGCCGGCGACGCCTGCTGTGGTCCCTCATCGACCACACACACGTAGCCGGTCTGGTGTTTTTCACCCCAAGGAACGCACAGATGGGACTATGGCGTGGCTTGCCGCATGTGTGGCTCATGCTGCTACGGATCCGACGGCTGAGCCGCGTCATTTTCAGGTCACATTGGGTATTCCTCACTAGCGTGTTGCGATGGAGCAGGAATTTCAGACTTTGCTGGAAAATGGCACTTGGCAACTTGTTCCTCCGGTCTCTGGCATCAACATCATTGACTCCAAGTGGGTGTTTAAGGTGAAACATCATGCAGATGGTTCTATTGAGCGTTATAAGGCATGGCTGGTTGCCAAGGGTTTCAAGCAGAGGTATGGTCTTGATTATGAAGACACATTCAGTCCAGTTATCAAGCCTACTACTATTTGTATACTGCTGTCTCTTGCTGTTACTCGTAGTTGGTCTCTTCGTCAGCTTGACGCGCAGAATGCCTTCCTCCATGGAGTTCTTGAGGAAGAGGTTTATATGCGTCAACCACCGGGCTTTGTTGATCCTACACGTCCGCATCATCTCTGTCGTCTGGTCAAGGAGTTGTATGGACTTAAACATGCGCCTCATGCGTGGCATGCATGCCTTGGTTCTGTTCTCCGGGCTCTTGGGTTTATTCCCTCCACTACTGACACATCACTGTTCCTCCTTCAGTGTCCTGAGGTGACGATGTATCTATTGGTTTATGTTGATGATATCATCCTTGTCAGTTCCTCTGATGCTGCTGCTGATCGCCTTGTGTCTGCATTGAGTGAGGAGTTTGCTGTTAAGGATTTGGGTGCTCTGCATTACTTCCTTGGTTTGGAGGTGTCACTGCCTTCTACTGGGTTGACTCTGACTCAGAAAAAGTATTCTTTGGATTTGTTGCATCATGCTGGGATGCTCAAATGCAAACATGCTATCACTCCGATGTCTGCGACTGATCGGTTGTCTGCCCTTGATGGAGATCTTCTTTCCAGTGATGACGCCACTGAGTATCGCAATCTTGTTGGCGGTCTGCAATATCTCACTATCACCAGGCCTGATGTCTCTTATGCAGTCAACCGTGTGTGCCAGTACCTTCATGCACCTCGTACCACTCATCTCTCGGCAGTTAAGCACATTCTGCGGTATGTCTCTTCCACTGCTTCGTATGGTCTGCTCCTTCAGTCTGCACCGTCTTGTGAACTTTCGGCTTTCTCTGATGCGGATTGGGCTATAAGTCCGGATGATCGGTGATCCATGGGGGGATATGCAATGTTCTTTGGTCCTAACTTGATCGCCTGGAATGCTCGCAAGCAAGCCACCGTGTCTCGTAGCAGTACTGAAGCTGAGTATAAAGCAGTTGTTGATGCTACTGCTGAGATCATATGGGTACAGTCCTTATTGCGGGAGTTGAGAATCTCTCCAGGTCATTCTCCAATTCTGTGGTGTGATAACATTGGTGCTACATACCTTTCATCTAATCCAGTGTTTCATGCTAGGACGAAACACATTGAGGTTGACTATCACTTTTTTCAGGAACGTGTTGCACAGAGACTACTTTGTATCAAGTTCATCTCCTCAAAAGATCAACTTGCTGACATCTTCACGAAGCCTCTTCCACAACCACAGTTTGTAGGTTGTAGGCGCAATCTTAACTTACTTTGTACTTCAGGCTATAGTTAAGATTGAGGGAGGGTGTTAGACTATATATACGTAGTCTTGTATAGGCATTGTATTGTACCTCTTGGTACGTCTATATAATGAGATAGCCACACCCCGTTTTAGGATGTCGAGCCAGTTTCCCAAACCCTATGTTTTAACAGGTTCGGCAAGTGGTGGTGGCAATGGTGCCGATGAAGATATCATCTTGTGATGATGATGATGATGATGATGGAGTGGTGGATGCCGAATGCGATGTCTTTTGGGTTGTGGCGCAAAAACTATGTTGGAATGCCGCCAAAACTATGTGGTGGTCGAAAGATCATGTTTGAATTCTCGGCACTTTTTATGTTTTGTTGAAAATCTCGTGAATTAATTTGTGTGCATTTACGGTTTGAGGGCCGAAATCGGAAGCGCGCGGAACAGAGCCCGCAAACCCGAGCGGTAAAAAAGAATTTCGCGCGGAACAGAACCCGCAAACCCGAGCGATAAAATGAATTCCTTAAAACGCAATTTTCTCGGTCCTTATCCCGCTTATAAGGGTCGATTTCAAGGAGTCTGTAGAGTTGCTCTAATGCTAGCACCCACATACCTTAGAGTACACAAAAATACTCATGTACGTGGGTGGCAGAGCGGCCGCCCGGGAACATCAAATAGTACATATGCATTTTTTAAATTTCGGAAAGACTAACACCCACACGTGTGGGCGTCTGGCAACTCGCCCACATGCATGGATCCTCTTCCAACCAATTCTACATGAATCTTGGCGCGTTCTAGCAGTTTTTATGTGCCACGAGGATTGGGCTGGTGTGTGAGCATTC
>NC_041391.1:294843440-294851936 GCF_002162155.2 Triticum dicoccoides | reverse complement strand
AGCAATTCGCCCACACACCAGTTTTCACGCACGCGAAGGGGCTGGTGTGTGGGCGTTTATCACTTCGCCCACACGCCCGTCTCCTCGCCCACACCCAAAGCTGTCACTTGCCATGTGTTTCTGCAGGGTACATGGCAACTGTCCTAACTTTGCTTGTAAGAAGATGCTAACTCTCTTTTACCCGAGTTGCCATGTGTTTTTGCATGGTACATGACAACTGCCCTATCGTGCATGTAAGCAGATGACAACTCTTTTTTTACATGGCAACTGCCCTAGCGTGCTTGTGAGCACATGAAAACTCTCTCTTTTACCCGAACATGTTTTTTTGCCATGCCTTTTTTGTAGTGCTACATGGAAACTGCCTAGTGTTAGTAGGTGGCAACTCCTAAAGTTTTGAAATCATGGCAACTGCAGTAGAATAGACCATACATGGCAACTGCAGTTGAGCAACCATGGCAACTGTAGTTGCCAACATGGCAATTGTAGTTCAGCGACATGGCAACTGCAGTTAAATGAACATGGAAGAGGGTCCAGACCATGGCAACTACGGGGACGCGTGGTGACTGTCGCGCGGGGCCTGCGGGGCCATAATATAGGAGGCCTGACGTACGGGCGTGTGGGCGTTATCTATTTTGCCCACACGTAGGCATGTGAGAGGGACCGCGAGGGAAAAAGGCATGTAGTCATTACTTGTTTTGCCCACACGTAGGCTTGTGGGCTGATACTCTTAAACACTACACAAACGGTGTGGGCAGACCCCCTAATGCCCACATGTGTGGGCGTTATGGGTGTCCTTAGATTTTAGGTTTTCTTATATGGACACGTCTAGCCAGCACCCGTTGGCTGGCTAGTGCCCCCGAGCACACACCCTAAAAAGGTAAAATTCTGTCCACACCGTCCTACAAAGGAAAGGTTGTCCCCATCCCATGTGGCCCTTAACGGAAAAGATCCTGCCTCCCCACCAAGTGGTTCCATCACTCCTTCCTGCTCATATGGAGCACACAAGTTAGGAAATGCATCTCGTGCATTTAGTTCATTCAGAAAAACGTAAAAAGCTATAACTTCTAAACTGGGCGTCAAAATTCAATTTCGTTTTCACCGTTTACTTTCTTGCCATGAGCTCTTCGAAACAAGACCCCCTATGGGTATGTTTCGCCAAACCTTTTTTTCAAGCAACTTTGATGCTATCTGAGGCAACTTTGGTGTTTCAGGAAGCAATTTTGCAGTATCAATGAACACAAGAAGACTTTGGTGCTATGTAAGGCTACTTTGATGCTTCCCCTAACTTTGCCTACAACACTACAAAGTTAGGCAACTTTGCCACGAACTACTTTCCCCCAATATTATCCTAGCCTACAAGTACTTTCTAGTACTATAAGGCAATTTTGTCCTAACATTATCCATGTATCAAATAATGGGTGTTGATTATGTTACAACCGAAATGGTTTGCATATTTAAGTGGACCAAACGACAAGCGATTCCGTGTATCAAATTAGTGGATAACAAAATATCTACAAACTTAGGTGATTTAGGCAAGTACTGTCTATATGTAGGCATCTTATCCTATTGAAAATAGCAACTTTTAGGCAAACTAAATTAATTTGTTGCTAAAAAATATCTTTGGGCAACTCGTGTCAGCCTCTCCAATGATTAATTATCATGTGTTGGGTAAGTTTTGGGCGAAAATAAAACCCAACACTCTCGGGAGCGGATCTCTAGGCAACTAGCGCCATCATCTCCAGCAACTAACTGCTATACGTCGGGCAACTTTTGGACAGTTTCGGCTCAAAATGTCGACGATTCCAGCCCCTGCATCCCCACGCCGCAAAACCACCCCCATGCAAAAAATATCGATTCGCCCAAAAACCCGGGACTGCACACACCCCTCTTCAACCTACCTATCCTGCCTCTAACACATAGTCATAGATTTGAGTATACGCATGCTTAGGGGGGAGATTTTGAGATACTTACTGGAGATTTGCGGGCTAATTCTCGACCACTAGGAAAAAGATTTTCCGGATCTAGCTCCTCCCTGCTAGGTGGTCGCGACGCGTGGCGTCCTCTTGGCTCTTGCTCCTAATTTGCTTGCTGGTTGCCGGCACTACAAGACCTCTCTCCTCAATCGCTTACTGGTTCCAAAAACATTCATATGCCAAAAACATTTATTCTGCGCAACTTGCTGACATTATTAGGCAAGTAGGGTAGGTTACTGTAGAATCATTGACTTAGAAGAAAGCATAATCATCGATTATAAAAACTACTACATTCTCAGGCACAAGTTGTGTAACTACTACAACACTCATCAGATAGAAATCAAATCACCAACCTAACATGCAGATCATGCGCAAAGGTCTTGGTCATTCCTGTCTGCAAGAAGATCCTCTATACGCATCGTTTCCGACAAACACATGAACACCGACACAACTTCATCATCCTAGTACCAATAAGCAAAAAACAAAATTATATTGACAAGTTTTCAGTGCACCTATTTTCAGTTTTCACACACAAGAAAACATCCCTCAGATGTCACTAAATCAACTTCTATGTGAAAAATGTACAACTCACAACTCCTTAAAAAAATCAAGCTATAAGGAGGGCCAATTCATGACAAACACGGCGCCGTGTTTGTCAAGGAGGTGCCATGCTTCTCTTGCAGTTGTATTCTACAAGAGCACACCTGCTGGCCATTGCATTTTGCATTGCCCCCAAACTACACAGGACAACAATTCAGAGTTGACACAGGGAAAATACACAACCTTAGACTCATTGAAAGCAACAAATGAATATCAGGACAGGGTGAAGAACTATGAAATGGGAAAATTTTGACATGCACGATAAACCTGAGTTCCCAAGAAGGAACAAGGCAGGGAACATGCTGACAAACTCTATCAGATATATGCCAAGGACGGTGACATTAATCATAAAGTCTCAGGTAATGATGATGATACTTGTAACATATAGATGGATTATGTTCACTGGAAGAGCTAAGACGGGGGCAAAAAGTAAGTGTTCATGTGATGTAGGCAATTTGCATATAAGTTTCAGGCAACTCCCTGTATTTGCTGGAACAAAAAAGCTAATAGCCAGCTACTGGGGAGGCATACAAAACTAGTTGGAAAGCTACTGGGGATGTGTGAAATTTACCTGGAAGTAGCTGGCAAAGCTTCTTGCTTGCAAACATGGAAAATAAAAGGCAAGTCCTGCTGGGATATAGGCAAAATGCACAAGTTTGAGGCAACTCCTCTCTTTTGCTGAAACAAAAAAATTGGATAGCTTTGTACAAAGCTTACCTGGAAGTGGATGTTGAACCTTCTTGCTTGGGCATGTGCACAAAACCTCGAAAATGTTGCTTTGACATCATTTTAGAATTTAGTGAGGCCCTGCAAACAAAACAAACCATTTGTTTAGGTAATAACATCTACGAAAAGCATATTTATGAAACTTAGGTGATCAGGATAGCGTTTTGAGCAATGGTTTTGGTTTGCTCCAACATCTTCTTCTCCCAGGCCAGGGGATGGGATAAATTAACATAGCAGCAATTTTTTATGCTTCAAGTCTGCACGAGGGATCTTTGTAGCCGCCATAGGCCTCTAGACCTGTGTGGTAGTGCTGCAGGCTTGAAGCAAATGCAAAAGGCGAGGTACGACCAAGCGGTCAGGTCAAAGTGAGGGAGGGGGTCTGCGTCTCTTGTGTAGATTGCCTGTGCTGTACAACTACAAGTATCCTTTCCTTTGTAGTATTGTACCTGATACGATAAGTAGCCAACTACTACAAGTAGCCTCTATAAAGTTGTACTCGGTCTGTAGGCAATATCCATAGATTCTGCAGCCAATTCATTAGCTTAGTTACCAAAGAAAAAAATAGTGGAAGTCAGAGCAACTACTACTTGGTTCATAGGAAATTTACCTACATGTTTCGGGCAAAATAAATGTGGACATATATTGTGTGGAACATCAAGTTGTGTTGTGTCCCCTGGGCAAATGCATCAGTGGCTGAAGGCAAGTTGTACTCTGATCTAAGAAAATTGCATAGTATATCCAGGCAACTCCAGGTTTTATTTAGAAAAAGGATTGAAAGGTAGCAACTCGTAATAAGTTTTTAGGCTGTTTCCATAGATTATGTAGCCAACTCATAAGCTTGCTAGCCGAAGAAAAATAAATAGTGGAAGTCAGGAGCAACTACTGCTTGGTTTGTAGGCAATTTGCCTACAAGTTTCAGGCAAACCTATATTGTGTGGAACATCAAGCTGTGTTGTGTCCCCTGGACACATGCTTTAGTTGTTACAGGCAAGTTGTGCTCTGATCTAAGCAAATTGCATACTATATCCAAGTAAACCAGGTTTTGTCTAGAACAAGGATTAAAAGTTAGCAACTCATACTGGGTTTGTAGACAATTTCCATAGATTCTGCAGCCAACTCATTAGCTTGCTTGCCAAAGAAAATAAAATAGTGGATACAAACTGCGTGTCAACCCATTCAGCAAGTCCAATAGCAGAAATGAGGCAACTACTTATCAAAATACCATGCAAGTTTGAGCAAGTCCAGTAGAAAAAATGAGTCCAATAGCTCAATATAAATCTTGATTTTTTTCTGGTTTATTATATGTTGCAATCACTTGGACACAGATAAGCAAATGTCTACAAGTTTTCATACAGGACACATGTTCTTTATAATGGATAAAAAAGAACATGTGTCCCTATCCGTTATAAAGCTATAACAAGGTTGCGATATTCTTTTTTATCCATTGTAAAGAACATGTGTCCCTATGCATGATGACCGCATTATGAAGTAATCTGCTGGACCTTCCATGCCACCTCGTTGTCCGCGGGGCACGCCTTGGTCTTGTAGATCCGTTTCAGCAGAAGCTATCGCAACCGAACCAGAAGTAAAGAAATCGAAGGAGAATGACTCGCCTCCAAGCTCGATGTGGCCCGCGAGGAGAAGCGAAGAGACGGCGGGTCAGGCGGCGGAGGTGCTCGTGGTACACGTAGGCAGTGATGATACCGCCCCCTAAATGTGTGCCTAGTGCCTACCATGTCACTTACCTGACTTATCTCTCTCTTGTTGCCATTTGCCTAGAATAGTTTTTAAGTTGCTTGATATTTGTGTTTCAATTGCCTGGTCTAGCTGTCTGTAGTCGCCTAGCCCCTAATATGTGTGTGTGTTTTGAACTATCATGGGGGGCTACATTCTAAGCACAATTTTTGTGCATCATTTTGAGGAAAAAAATACACATAAAAAATGGATAGAAAAGTTTAAAGACATGATCAAAGTCCATGTAAACCTAGTGACACATTTGTATAAAAAACCCAAGCATGGACTGACTATCATTTTCTAAAAAAATACTTTGGGCAACTCATAACAGCATATGTAGCAATTGTCTGCTCTGTGTTGGGAAATTTTTGGCACTTCCCGAGGCACTCCAACTCACGAAACCACCCACCACCCCAACCACGAAACTCCGCCGCCATGCAAAATGGTCGATTCGCCCCCTCGAATCCACATACTTCGCCCACCCCCACCTCTGCTCCCCTCTCCCAACCTCCAAACCAAATTTCGGATGATAGAAGTGCAAGGGAAAATTTCAAATGATAGAAAAGAGAATTTCATACAAATTAATAAATATTTAGTAGAAAATGTTCAGAAGCAAAAGCAGGTGGCAAATCTTCACAAGATTAATGCCTAGACAGACACACACATACACACGCATAAATCAAAGGAGTGCATCTTTAGTAGTATTTCCCACAGAAATCAGAGTACAATGCCGCCCTTGCTCGACGAATCTGACGAAAGGGCAACTACAGACTACCAGGAATTACATATAGGATCCATCTTGTCCATGAGAAATGGAACAAAGCAACTCGGGATGGCTACTCCTTGGACCTGTGGATTCATCTTTTTTTCTTCTTATTCTTTTAAAACGGTTTCTGTTTCATACAATTGGTGTTTGTATCATCATTCTGGCAAGAACAGAGTACACACGATTCTTCTCACCATTTGCAGAGGATAGCAAAGTAGAAGTACATTCATTTGGGTATTACACACATCATCCTTCATTCTGTAGTACAAGTACACGAGAGATCCATACCTGCTTATTATGATTCTTCATCAGGTGGACGAAGGTGGACAATCTTGGCATCCTTCCTTGTCTTCCTCTTGAGCCACTGGCAGAGCTCCGCTGGGTTCACCTTGCCCGCCACGGCCACGACTCCAGTGCCGACGTCGCTCCCACCGACGTTTCAACCCCTGTCAAACCAAAAAATCAAGCAAATTGGATGTTCCTGCAAACCAAGTAAGAGGGGTCAGGCTAAGTAGGCTGCGCAATGCATGCATACCTAAGAATGTTCTCACGAAGGCCATTGCCTTGTCGACCTTGCCGACGCAGCCTATGTACCGGCACTGCATGTTGACATATGGATTCACAAGTCCACAACAAGCAGGGAGGCGCTGGTTGGAATATGCGGTGGGGCGGCTGGAGCAGCCGCTGCATGCTTTTGTTGTCGTCGTTGGACAAGAAGGGCCCGGATCCGACGGGGATCGAAGGTCCCAGCCGCGGGATGCATCAAATCGGTGAGGGATCGATGCGGCGGCGCGCAGGACGACGCCGAAAGGGAGAAGCGCGGCGCGGGGCCACGCCGGCGCCGGTCAGAGGCGGGGGAGCGCGTCCGCCGGTGCGGGATGCTTCCCTGCCGGTCTGGGGTGTGGGGTGCGTCGGCGGAGAAGAAGGCTGGGGAAGGAGGAGCTCCGGCGTGGCCAGGTCGATGGAGGCGGGGCGCAACGGATCTCGCCGGGGCGCGGAGGAAGGTGTGCACGGGGATGGATAAGATGAGTTCGTGGATGAGGGAGAGGAATGGGTCGTGGGGCACGGCCGCACGGGGCAGAGAAATGAGGTGAATGAATATTTTGTTTTTGGCCCAGACCGCCCAGCACCTGAGGCCGCGATTTCGATCGGACGACGCGGAAGGGTGTGTACTCCGTAAGACAATAGAGCCCACGAGCACTTTTTAGGTTTCAGGTTCTTATATTATGCGAGGGAGGGAGTATAAAATTACACATTTTAGACGCAACAATAGTCAATCGAACCCATCTCTATCACTGACACTGCGGCCCCGCGCCTCGAACCCACCACAACCCTCCCCGTCGCAACACCTACAACTAACTGCGAGCTATTATTAACCAACTGATTCCCGCCTCCTCTCGTATCCCGCGCTGAGCGGGCTGGCTGACACGGCCACTGCACCCCGCACGTCCGGCGGCGCCGGCAACGCCTCCCCATCGTCCGGCGCGCATCGGCCTCCCCTAGACCTGGTCCCATGGCCTCCGCCTCGCCGCCGCCCTCCGTCGCCGTCGCCGTCCGGCCCGGCGGCAGCGCGAGCCGCCGCGCCGCGCGGTGGGCTGCGGCCAGCCTCCTGGGCGACGGCGGCGCAGGCCACGCCGTCGCCATCACCTTCGTCTACGTCATCCCCACGCTCACATTCGTCCCCTCCCCGGGTAAGCGTGCTCCCCCTCCTTGCCCTTTCGCTCCCTCGGCCCGGTCGATTTGCCGCGAGCTGACGCGGTTGATTTGTGTTTGGTCGGCGGCGAAGCCGGGGAGCGGGTGCCGGTGGCGCGGGCGCGGCACGAGGTGGTGGAGGCGTACTCCCGAGACCGGCACGCGCGCGTGCAGGAGGCGCTGCTCCCCTTCCGCCGCCTCGCCAAAGCGAATGTGAGTGCCCGACGCGAGACTGTCGCAATCTCACCGTCGCACTTGCAGGCTTCTGATCTGATCGATCTGCCGTGGCTTCGCGCAGGCGGAGACGGTGGTGGTGGAAGGCGACGGCGTGGCGGAGACGCTGGTGCGGTACGCGGCGGAGTCCGGCGTACGGAGCCTGGTGCTAGGCTCGGGCTCCTTCCGGTGGTTCCACAGGTACGTATGCTGCTTTCCTTTTGTACCGATCGTCCTTAGCAGTGAACTAGTGAACTTGAACTAGGGCTTTATCATTGGGCAATTAACTGAAAAGTGGTGGCAACAGCAAAGGCTTTTTGCCATTAATTTGGTCTTTCTGGTAGAGGGTGGATTTGGAAGGTCGCAGCTTTAAGCGCAATTAAAGTGCAATTAGATCTTATGTCACGCCTCCTCTGTTATAGCTGTACCGTATGTCTTTACACGATGTGCATTGCATTGTAGATGGTCAGCCGTTGTGCATTTCGTATGGTCGAGAAAAAACATTGGTCGTATTTTGGAAGATTGATGATTGTATTTCAGGCGTTAGACATTGCAGCTGATAGAATTCGTTAACCAGCGGTTGCTGCAATGCCCTCTTACAATAACTAGATAATGCCCCACGCGTTGCTGCGAGAATTGCGTATATGTGCTATAAAATATTTTGGAAAACTTACTTGATTCTTATTGAATTCATGCTCCAGCCAACTCATCCAAAAGTCCGAACTAATGGAGGGAGGTGGGCAATATATTTCAACACTCCCCCTCACCAGTGGCGGAGCTATGTGCAAGTCT